>NW_006760400.1:818560-824899 GCF_000271605.1 Fomitiporia mediterranea MF3/22 | reverse complement strand
AGAAGTTGGAGTTTGTAGGCAGAGGCACCTAACCTTCTTTTCAATAACAAAGGGTCTGAAGCACTTGTTGTCCAACTTCTTTATTGAGCAATCCATGGTCAGGTTAGTAGCTTCCAGTATAACTTTGTCACCAGGCTGGTAATCCTTAGCTGCAGACCTCTTCCAATCATAGTTCTGCTTTATGACCTGTGCTGCCTTTTCCAAAAGAGCTTGTGTGTCCTCCCTGGTTCTGTGCATCCATTCTACAAAGTCTGTTACAGATTCAGAACTGCTGTTCCAGTTCAGAACTGTCCCCTGGTACAGATGTCTCTCATGATTGAGGAAGAATGGGGACTGTCCTGTTGTAGAGTGTTACTAGTTATTGTGCACAAATTCTGCCAGAGCTAGCCATTCAGACCAATCTGATTACTGATGATTGATGAACATCCAGAGGTAGAGCTCAATCTCCTGATTGACTCACTCAGTTTGACTGTCAGTCTGTAGGTGATAAGTAGTGGAAGGGTTCCCTTGAATTCTAAGAAGCACATATAAGTCCTGTATGAATTTTGACTCAAATTACAGTCTACAATCATGAATGAGCTTCTAAGGGAGTCTGTGTAACCAGAAGACATGATCTTGATAAATGCACACTATGCCTTTAGAAGTGAGTTCTGTTTGGGTTGGAACTGTGTAGACTTACTTGGAGAATCAGTCAACAATCACACAGATAGTATTGTAACCCTAAGACTTGGGTAGTTTGCTAATCAGGTCCACCAAGACTTCTTCCCAAGAGTGATCCAGGATCCAATACAGATGTAGGGGAGCCTAAACCCTTGTCTGGTGGGCCTTAGTCTGTTAGTATGTATTACAACCAGTCACATACTTCAGGATTTCCCTCTGTATTCTAGGCCACCAGTAGTTCCAAGTGATGAGTTCCTACATTTTGTGTTGGCCCAAATGTTCTGTGGTTGGATTGTCATAATGAGCTCAGACAATGTCCTCCTGCAGCTTCCAATCCTTTGGAACATACAGTCAGCCTTTCTAGTAAACCTGTCCATCCTCATCCTCCTCCTAATCCCTTACCTACTTCTCTAGCTGCTTTACTACAACCTAGTCCTGTGTGTGTCTCAGAGCTTACTGTATACAGGTGACAAAGTCAACATCCTTAGATTCGAGTTGGATCTCTCAGATTGTCTCAGACACAAAACAGGAATTGTCTAGAAGAACAAGATTTTTGTTATCATTCTCCCTCCTTTCATAACCTACTTGTCTTAAGAGTAAATCAGCTTTTATCATTTGTGTTCTGGGTTTGTAGGTCAGTACAAAGTCAAAGTCCTACAGTTCTAACATCCAGCAGGCTTGGTGGCAGTTGAGCTTCTAGGGTGCCTGAAAGTACTAGAGATTAAGGTGATCACTCTAAATCTTGAACTTCTGTACAGTACTGAGGAGATATTAATGCTACTCTTCTAGGGAACAGACAATTGTAAGGAGTTCCTTGTTATAGATAGGGTAGTTCTGTTCTGTTACAGAGAGGGATTCTGATCAGAACACTATTGGACACTACTTTCTGTCAATGAACTAGGACAGTACTGCTCCATTTGCAAAGTTGGAAGAGTTGGCTTTGACTCAGAACTTGTCTACAACTGTCAGAACTACTAATACAGGCTTACTGGTGATAGCCTACTTTAGGGACTTGAACACAGACTGCTACTGCTCCTCCTATTACTAAGGAACATCTTTGCCAGTAAGATTGTAAAGGGGCCAGACAATAGTACTAAAGTCTTGAATAAAGTGTTAGTAGTAGTTTGCAAACCTAAGGAATGCTTGGACCTGTTTCAGGTTCTGAGGTTGTGACCAGTTCCAAACTGTAGTTACCTTTGCTGGATCCATACAGACCTCTCCTCCACTAATCATAAAGCTTAGATAATCCACTGACTCCTGTACAAAAGAGTACTTTACTTCTTAGAGGAACAGTTTATTATCTCAGAGCTATTGTAGAACTGCTCAGATCAGTCAGTAATAGTGCTTGACTGTCTGGGTAAAGATTAGAATGTTATCCAGATACACACTAATGTGCTCTGAGTCAATCAGATCTGTAAGGATGTGATTTATGAATGACTAGAATGTTGTAGGCAAGTTGGTTAGTCTGAAGAACATTACAGTTGGTTTGTACAATCTGCAATTGGTTTAGAACACAGCCTTCCACTCATCTCTGTCTTAGATCTGAATATTATTGTATCCCTATCAAACGTCCAACTTAGTGAAAACCCTGAATGTATGTGTCTTATTAATGAGCTCCTAAATTAGGGGAAGCAGGTACTTGTTTTTGACAGTACCCTTATTGAGACAACAATAATCCTAGACTGGGTAGAGTTTCCCATCTTTCTTTTTGACAAAGAAGAAAGGGGAGACTATAGGGAACTTTAAGGGTTGGATCTGGCCATTCTGAAGATTTTCCTGAAGGAACTTGTCAAGCACCTCCTGCTTGTCTCTGTTGAGCAGGTAGACCTTACAATCCTTAGGTTGGAAACCCTTGGTCAATTCAATTGTATGGTCTCAAGGATAGTGTTCAGGAAGCTGGTCAAATTCCTCTTCACTGAAGACTTTAGGGAACTCTCAGACAAAATCTGGCAGGCTGGGTCTGTGTGTGTTCTAGAGTAGAGTTGTTCTGAGAGGGTTCCAGACTGGTTCTGTCTTGGATATCCTTCAGATTGACTCTATTCTGTCTTGACTAGAATATGTATCCACATATCTATCCTAGTCAAAGAAGAACAATCAGTCACCTTCATCAGAACTGTTAGTAACATTAGAAGTGTCTGTATCTACTCAGAACAGTAGTACAAGGTAGTTGTAAGACTTGGGACACTGATTGAACACAAGTGTCTGCTCTAACCAGTCAATAGTAGGGTTGTGAGCCTTGAGCCATTCAAATCCAATGAAGACATCTGTCTTTCTAAGGTTAGTGACTCTAAACTTAATGCTTTCCTTATAATCCTGAATAGTCATCTGTAGTTGGACAAACTCAGTGATCCAACCATTCTAGTTCAGAGTTCTGTCTACATTGTATACTAGGATTGGAAGTGGAACGTGTTGAGTAGGGAGGTGGTGTTCCTACACAAAGGCCTCATTAATGTACAAACTAGTACATCCACTATCTATCAGAGCTGTTGTTTGGATCTGGCAGGATTCTGAGAAGGGAGCCAAGAGGACAGGGACTTGTAGCTGGTGCTCAGAATGTCCTCAGATGAACTGCTGCTTGTTCTGAAGGGAACATACAGTTTGTACAGCCTTGTTGTCTGAGAGAGTAAGTATATACACTAACATTTCCTTATTAACCTCTCTCTTTCAACAAGGACAGACCTATGTCCTCAGCTGTGAACTCAGCTGAGGCCATCCCTACTTGATACTACAGACAAACCACTGAGTAGTAAACAGGGCTGGGTAACGTTCCAAACATTCCAAGATCTTGGAACACAGAAGTAGCAGGTCAGATTGTACAGATTTAGACTTGGATGAAGTACAAAGAGAAGAATCAAAAGAATCAGAAGAAATAGGAGAACTATCTACTTTTGTTTTTAACTTTTTTCTTTCTAATAAATAATTTTGTTGATTTATTTTTTCTACTTTTTCTACTTTTTCTACTTTTCTTACTTTATTTACTTCTAATCCTATAGTGTCCATTGAATCAAAAGTGGCCATTAAAAAATCCAAGTTATAGCCCTTCAGTACTGTATTCACTGTTAGGCCTCTACAAAATCCTAGAGTATGTAGTCAGGGTTTAGGAGTTCTAAGATGACTTCTGGATTTGTAGAAAAGGCTTCTCACTACAAATCCTGCTCATTACTCATTATTACTCTAATAACCTGACAGATATACTGTTGCTTCTGCAGGCAGTCCTTAATTTGGTGCCCTGACTTTCTGTAGGCAAAGTATGCTCCTTGCTTTCAGGCTTCTCTAATGTCCATCAGAACAGATTGATTATGAATTACAGGCAGATTGATCTAAGGGCTCAGAACTGTTAGAGTCAGACACATGTGTAAGTGTTCTGTACAGACTTGATACATCTAAGCTGTAGCTTGGTTGAAGGAGATGGTGCATGTCTTCTACTCAGTGTAGGTGACTAGTTCCAGCATTATTCTGAGAATCTTATCAACCAGTTCTGGGTGAAGAGCTTTTTCAAGCATTCTGATGAGGACATCATTAAACTTGAGCATGAATCCTGCCTTCTGGGCCAGGATATCAAACTCCTGAAAGAAGGCATTAGTGGAACGTTTGCTCTGTCACAGAGACACAAGCTTGTTCTACACATTATGCTTCTCATTTGGATCAATGAAGGAAGTACAGAGCTGCCCTATGAATTCTGAGTACAACTCATTGTTCTAAAGTCAGATTAGGCTTCTGATCCAATAACCTTCAATCCAGTTCTGGGCCCAGGTGGCCACATTACCTTCCTTCATGAAGGAGAGGACAAATAGGACACAATTGAGATCTGAGGATAGATTGGTTGAAGCAGTAGCTATGTATAGTTCAACTTGGCACTAGAAGTCCTCAAAGTGCTACCCATTAAAGTCTGAAGGGTGGGCTACATACACTTTCTTTCTAGAACAGGTTGCAACTTCTAGAACAATCAGAACAGGTTCTGAAGGGGCTGGGGGCATGTGGTTGGTAAAGGCCTCTTAGATGGAGGTCTGTACATATTGAGCTAGTTCTGCTCATAACTACTGATCTGGCAGGACAGTAGGGGTGGCAGTCAGTGTAGTAGGGTCTATGTCTACACTACAAAGGGATCAGCACTAAACTAAAAGGGGTAATGAATAGAAGAAGGGTGGTAAAAGTTTAAAAGGGTTTAGAAAGTTTAAAATTTAAGAATGTAAAAGGGTTAGGACAAAGGAAAGAGATTGACACAACAGTAAGTACCAATGCCTGAAACGTAGGAGAGTTGTAGGGTGGTAATGAGTAAGTCTTGATCTGATGTCAGTAACAGTATAGAGGGGACCCAAAGGTTCAGCAAGGGGACCCAGGCTACAACTATCCTACACAACAGAAATACAGAATGCAAGCACTAGAACATAGTCAGAACTTGCAGAACAGGCAGAGAGAGAGAGTGAGACAAGAGTAGGGTATATAGAGTGAGCCTAAGAGTACAGGACTACCTGGAGTAGACAAGATCAAGACTACAGGACCAGTCTGATCTCATACACCTATATATACTAAACTACACAAGAGTACTCAGGGAGTATGAGCTACTAAGAATGATAAGCCACAAAGAATGAAAGAAAGGAATGTCAAAGATAAAGGTACAAAGAATGAAGGGATGGACAAAGGGTAAGAGACCATAGAATGAACAGAGAATGAAGGAGTGGTCAAAGGAATGGAATGATGAAGTAAGGAAGGATAGTAGTAAGAGTCAGTATGTATATAGTCCATAGACAGCACCTCTGAGGGACAGAAGTCCTGAGTTCTGGTACAGAAGAGTGTAGAACCCTTGGAACTGAAGGTAAGAGAGTAGAGAATTGTAACAGACACTCAAGAAGCCTCTTTTAAAGCTATAAAAGAAGCATTTGCTAAGGTACTAGTATTAGTAAGGCCAAACCATGAAAAGCAGTTTGTAGTAGAAACTAATGTATCAGATTTTGTATGCTCAGTAATACTATCACAAGAACAGGAGGATAAAGAATTACATTCTATAGCTTATTATTCTTCAACTTTTAGTAAACAGGAAAGAAATTATGTAGCACTAGATAAGGAATTATATACTATTATAAAAGTATTAGCCAACTGGAGACATTATTTGGAAGGAGCCAAACATCAAATTAGAATAATAACTGACTAATCTAATTTGAAGACCTTTCAAAACAAGAAGCAATTAAACAGAAGACAAGTAAGATAGGTACTAGAACTAAGTAGATACAACTTCAAAATAGAATACAGAGCAGGCAAGAAAAATAGAGCAGATACACTCTCTAGAAGACCTGACTATGAGCTAGAAGAAAAGGATAATTAGGAAGTTGTATTACTCTCTCAGGAAATGTTCAAAGAGTCAGAAATACAGATAAAAACAATAACTGTAGAAGAAACTATAGAAACAGACTTAGGAACTAACTATAGTAATAAAATACTGTTACTAAGAGAAGGTAAACAGGAGGAAAAAGTCAGAATTGTTCAACAATATTATGATAGTGTTATAACTAGACATCCAGGACTCAGAAAGACTTTAGAATTAGTAAAGAGAACATATTATTGGCTAGGAATAACTAACTGGATAAAAGAATATGTAGATACTTGTGTAATATGTCAAAAGACAAAACACAAGAGAGGAAAAACACAACCACTATTACAACCATTAAAAATTCTAACAGG
>NW_006760400.1:738357-815126 GCF_000271605.1 Fomitiporia mediterranea MF3/22 | reverse complement strand
AGTACTCTACTACTAACCTACTAGGCTACACTGTAGCTTGACTAAAGCAGGACTCCTCTACCCTCTCACTATACAAGTCTACAAGTCTTACCCTCTATACTCTATTCTGTTACTATTCCTAAGGATTAGGACTAGTAAAGTGAGTATATCTAACAGGAAGAGTATAGTAAGATGAAGGAACATAATACTATACTAGGAGATTCTATTATACAACAACTTGAAAGACAACAAGAAATACAACCACAATTTACTTAAGAAGATATAAATAATATTATAAATCCAGATAGGATACTAAGAGCTCTTATTAAACAAATAAGACAAAAATACATAGTACAGTATGAAGAAGTAGAAGCAGTCAACAAACCATAGGTTAGAAGAATATAGGAAATAATTATAAGTAGTTACTTTTTGAAAGTAAAAAGTAAGGAAGACAAAAACTTTTTAAGAGAAACTATCAAAAAGGGAGTCACTCCTATAGGAGGAGATAACAGACTCTAGATAGAGTAAAAAGTATAATAGAAGAGGGTCCTGAATATGACATTAATCTATTCTTATAATAGATCTTAAACAATAAGAATATTATAGTATATAGGTCCTGAATAAGACAGTAAACTGTTCCTATAATAAATCTAAAGGAAAAGAGATTGTTATAGTATAGTAGCTCTTAACTAAGTGAGTAATGTTCTGAACAAGACATTAAACTATTCTTATAACAAATCTGAAGTACTAGATTGTTATAACAACATGATTTGAGTAAATCAGAAAATTACTCCTAATACAAGGATAAAAAGGGTATTAGTATATTATATGTCTCCTCTACACTCATAAGGACATATAATAAGGTGCTCTATACACACCTTCTGAACAGAAGTAAAACTAAAGGGGGTAACTAAACTAGAAACTATAAACAAGAGGGAATGACTTTCTACTAGTTAAATTTGGTCTTTAGAGTATACTATTTTAGTTAGAGAGTCTGAATACTAGTCAAGCTAGAGCTAGCTAGTAAAAAAACTAGGAAGCAGAGAACACATCAGTCTATATTACAGACTGACACTGAAAGCAGAATTATAGTAACTAAGGCAAAGGTAAAAGCCCTTTTAATAAGTTAACTAGTTATAACTATTAAAAGGAAAACTATACTTACAAGTATAGCTCTCACTTTTTAGCTATGAAAGTAGGCTATAAAAATTAGCCAAAATGAAAGGAAAAGGCATTTATATTCACTTTAATACAGAATACAAAAGAGACAGACTATAAAGGAAAAAAGTATTAAAAGGAAAAGATACTAGTATAAGACATACAAAACAAAGGAAACAGAAAGGGGGGGAAGGACACAAATCCTACTCAAAATTAAATCCTATCCTAATTAATTATAAAGTAAGCATTTTACAATAGTAGTAATACTATTTAAGAAAGTATTACTTAGGAGGGACTGAATGTTAGGAATTGTAAAATACAGTAACTAAGTTTGGAAAAGCTTAACTCAAGACTTGAAACTAAGTAGTTTATATACAAAACCCTATTAGTTACAAGTCTAGAGATTAGCTAGATCAACTAGGCTACCTTTGTTGTCCTACTTAGTAAGAACTCTAGCTTAGCATTATTAACCTCTAATTATTACTAATGAGTAATTAATCTATTAGTAGAGAGAGGGGACAGGAAGGAGTAGATACTAAGTTAGTTAGGAAAAGGTAACAAAACCTAAGGATAAGGTCTTTATCTCTCTAAGGTTAAACACATACTCTAGTACAGTATTACTTAATAACCTTAACTAAAGACAAGTCATTTAGAATGCTTGTATAGAGAGAGGATCTGGAAAGAGTATAGTGTTTAGAGTAAGAAGTATAAAGGAAAAGACTAGAAGAAAACCTGAAAAGATAAAAGGAAAATATTATACTTACTTGAGGAGAAACTATATAGTTAGCTAGGAACACTTTGTATAAAGACAAAGGACTATTAAAGCTAGTAAAGAGTTA
This sequence comes from Fomitiporia mediterranea MF3/22, assembly GCF_000271605.1. Taxonomy (NCBI): domain Eukaryota; kingdom Fungi; phylum Basidiomycota; class Agaricomycetes; order Hymenochaetales; family Hymenochaetaceae; genus Fomitiporia; species Fomitiporia mediterranea. Next base: position 813,150 of record NW_006760400.1, on the reverse strand, counting down.
GAGCTAATACTCTGAAACTCTATACTTAAGGAGGACTAGTACTAGTAAAGGAAAGGGAACTGAGAGCTCTAAGGAGAGACTATAGGAAAGTAGTCTCCTTTATACACTTTACTTATATAGATAGGAAAGTAATAAAGTTATAAATATGAGGACTACATAAGGACAACATAAGGAATACATGAGACAATCTAGAACTTTGGTTGTAAGTTCTAGGATTGAATACAGAAGTATAAAGATAAGGTTAGAAGTTAATAAGGATAATTGTCTCCTAAACTAAGTCTATTAAAGAAGACTTAGGGAAAGAGTTAGAACATTAGTTGTCAGTTCTAGAGTGTACACAAGACAGTCTAGAACTTTGGTTGTAAGTTCTAAGGGTAGTACAGAAGTACAGCCTTTTATATTATAAGAGTTATAAGGAGTTATTAGAAGTCATAATACTCTACCTTATAAGAAAGTGTATTACAAACTAGTGTACAGGAAGTACAGGTCAAGTTAGACAGAGTTATAGGAACAATAGAGAGCTCTACTTTATGAGAAAAGCATTATACAGCTTACACAGTATAACTAGTTAGGAGGACTTATAAGGAGTCATTAAAAGTATGAGAGGAAGTATAGAAGACATAACAATATAGTAAAGGAGTTATTAGAAGATTAATCTAAAATATAAGAAGACATAAACTAGTGTTAGCAGATTAATAGAAGACACAAACTAGTGTAGTATACAGTCTAAAGGATTAGCCAGCTCTACTTTATAAGAACAACAGTAAAGAGAGTTACTAAAGTTACTAGATTAACATTACTCTAGTAAAAGGTATATAAGGAGGCTAGTTTAGCTCTTAAAGGATAGTTTTATTAACTTAAGTTACCTAGTACTTAGAAGTACTCTACTACTAACCTACTAGGCTACACTTGTAGCTTGACTAAAGTAGGACTCCTCTACCCTCTCACTCTATAAGTCTACAAGTCTTACCCTCTATACTCTATTCTGTTACTATTTCTAAGGATTAGAACTAGTAAAGTAAGTATATCTTATACTAAGGCCTACTAGACAAGGGTTCAGACTCCTCTACATTTGTATTAGATTCTAGATCACTCTTAGGAAGAAGTCTTAGTAGACCTGATTAGTAAGCTACTCAAGTCTTAGGGTTATAACACTATCTGTATAATTATTAACTAATTCTCTAAGTCTATACAGTTCTGACTCAAACAGAACTTACTTCTAAAGGTATAGTGTATATCTATTAGGATTATGTTTTCTAGTTGTACAGACTCCCTTAGAAGCTCATTCACAATTGTAGACTGTAATCTGAGTCAAAATTCATACAGGACTTGTATATACTTCTCAGAATTCAAAAGAACCCTTCTACTACATATTACTTATAGACTAATAGTTAAACTGAGTAAGTCAATCAGGAGATTAAGCTCTATCTCTAAATGTTTATCAATTATTAGTAATTAGATTAGTCTGAATAGTTAACTCTGACAGAATTCATACATAATAACTAGTAATACTCTATAACAGGACAGTCTCTGTTCTTCCTCAACTATAGGAGACATTCATACTAGAGGACAGTTCTAAACTAGAACAATAGTTCTGAATCTGTAACAGACTTTGTAGAATGAATGTATAAGACTAGAGAGGATGTATAAGCTCTTTTAGAGAAGATAGTACAGGTTATAAAGTAGAACTATAATTAGAAGAGATCTGTAGTTAAGGATTACTAGCCTAGTAACAAAGTTATACTAGAAGCTACTAATCTGACCTTAGATTACTTAATAAAGAAGTTGGACAACAAGCACTTTAGACCCTTTGTTATTAAAAAGAAGGTTAGTACCTCTGTCTACAAACTCTAACTTTTAGTAACATAAAAGTGTATACACCTAGTGTTTAATAAGGTTCTGTTGTCTTAGTACTATAATCCAGGTTTTCCTTTATAACAAAGACTCTTACTACCTCTATTAGAACTTATTGGTTCTAAACCAGAATATAAAGTAAAGTACATAGTAGATACTAAGCTAGTACAAGGAAAACTCAAGTTTCTTGTTTACTAGAAAGGGTACCTAGTTAAAGAGTACACTTAGGAACCTACTAAGAACCTTACTCATACTCTTAAGACAATCTGAGACTTCTATCAGCTTCATCCTAGTACTCTGTGTAAACTCAGTCTTACAGATTTCCAAGCCCTACTGTTCTAACTTATACTTAAACTACTGACTAAGTCTAATATTCACCAATTAGAACAATTGGTTTTAGAGGGAGGGTAATGTTACAGTTCTCTACTCTTGTACCTTCAGTTTCAAGGGTTCTACACCCTTCTATACTAGAACTTGGGACTTCTGTCCCTTAAGAGTACTATCTATAAACTATATACATACTAACTCTTACTACTACCCCTCCTTACTTTATCATTCTATTCCTTTGACCACCCCTTCATTCTTTACTCATTCTATAGTCTCTTACCCTTTGTCTATCCCTTCATTCTTTATACCTTTATCTTTGACCTTCCTTTCTTTCATTCTTTATAGTTCATTATTCTTAGTAGCTTATACTCTCTGAGTACTCTTGTATAGTTTAGTATATATAAGTGTACAAGATTAGACTAGTTCTGTAGTCTTGATCTTGTCTACTCTAGGTAGTCCTATACTCTTAGACTTACTCTATATACTCTACTCTTGTCTTACTCTCTCTCTACATCTGTTCTACAAGTTCCAACTATGTTCTAGTACTTATGTTCTGTATTTCTGTTGTGTAGAATAGTTGTAGCCTAGGTCCCCTTACTAAGCCTTCAGGTCCCCTCTACACTGTTACTAACACAATAAACAATATTTACATTAGACTCTCTAAGTTTATAAAATGTAATACAGTGAAACCTGTTAATAAGTATACTTGTAGTTTAGCATTTCCTCTTAATAAGTATGAAAAATTTGATCCACCAAGTTGGTAGGCAGGAAAATAAAGGTATATTAAGTATAAAGGGCATTAAGTATTAAGCATTAAGGTGTAAGATTGAGAATATACTTAATTAAAGGAAATTTTGGGTCATGTGACAGTACAGATCATAACCTAGAGAGAGCCACTTTTTGTACAGACTACCTCCATTTTGTAAAATAAATGTGTAATGTAATAAAAACCACTATTAAAACTTATTGTTCATTATGTCTGAGGAGCTTGACTGTACACAGAACCTAGATAGAACACTCAAGGATGCTAGTGAAATTGTTTTCACTTATCCTAGAGAAGCTTCCCCTGTCAATCTCTCAGCTCTGCTTCCAGATATCTATACTTCTACTAGTATTTATCTACAAACAAGTACAGTCAATGATACATCTCTACCAAAGGATCCTGCCTATAGTAAAGTACTAAAGTTGAAGTATTAAAAGCTATGTGGAGACTGTCCAATTACTTTCAAAGCTCAATACACTCTTTCAGAGTAAGATTGGTGCTGAGTTTACTAAGGCTAGAGCACTTTTTCTAAAGCTTACAAGAAACCTATGTAAGAAAATAAATAGTTCTCTTGAACAGACTAATATTTGGTTGTTTTTTAAGTAGACAATGTATTATTGAGTTATGTACTACAAATAAGGAAATTTTATTACTTTACTTAAGCTACTGTCAACAAGCATAACCTCTTATTAAGTATGGCCTCACCTGTCCACAGTAGGTCATACTTAGTAACAGGTTTTACTGTTTAAGGAGTATACATTTTCTATATTCTTTTAAGATTGTAGGCCCTGTAAGGGATTACCATATATAGTAGACCATACACAGAACCTCTTCACCAAAAGGGTGCAATGTTAAGCTTGGCTTGACACCTGGTCCACACTATATATACTAATAAATGTCTGTGTCCTAACAGGCCCTTAATTTTGGCTTAAGCTTCTAGCATGACTTGGAGATGTTTATTTGTCTGTGTGACTGTCAGAATTAAAGTTTGCTAAACCTCCTTTGAGTCAAGTACAGACTTAACAAAGGAATTGGTAGCACTTTCCTTGATTTTAGTATTAACATTTGTTAATTATGTCTTAACATTATTGTATTGTTTCAATGGGTTTGTATTAGATCCCTCCTAGCATGTTGCATTAGTGTTTATAGACTCTTGGCTATGAAGACATGTACAGCAAACATTGCCTGTACCTTTGACTACCTCACCAAACTTGTTATAGTGTTCAATCAATCCAAGAATGCAAACTGGAGCAAAAGGGCAGATTCCAGCAATTTCATTTTACCATTTCAGAATTTCCTGTTGGATGCAAACCAAACCCGACATTTCTATCAGCACGTATATTTTGAGAATTGCATCCCAAAGAACTCTGATTGCCCTGATCTGATGGTGGCCGAGTTTAAGGAAACGAAGTAGCAAAACAACTGTTTTAAGTAACTATGTAAATAGATACAAAGCGCGGGAAGGGAGTTACCTCGGCTAATTTTCCAATGGAAGGCAACTTGTATTCATCCTGCCGCACTATTTTTTTCTCACTAAGGCTTCCCAATTACCAAGCTGCCTTTAAAGTGGCTGCAGATTAAAAGAGACCATGTGAGACCTCCTTCACAGAAAAACTATATAAGCGGAGCGGCCCTACTATTTTTGCACAGTTTAATCGCCCTCTACTCAGTTTCCTGGTTCCACATCGACCCATTGCACATTCAATTCTTGCAAACTATCTAGACCTAGAGAGAAACTATGGAATACGATTCTAAGAACATGATCTTCCGCCGTCTTGGTCCTAGTGGGCTGCGTGTGCCGGTATTCGCGCTCGGTGGATGTGAGTACCTTCTCGCTTGATAAGGCGAATCGTCAAAGTACTCACAACTCGCTTGAAGGGTTGACTATCGGAGGGACCGTCAAGGGCGACCCTGTCAAGGTACTGCATAGATTGTGCTTGGCACAATATTTTCCTTGACACTGACAAAATGTGAATTGGTCACAGGACATAATCAAAACAGCTTTCGAACATGGAATCAACATGTTTGACACTGCTGAAGGGTACGAAGCCGGAAAGTCAGAAGAGGAAATGTATGTACCTATTCAAGCCTCCAAGCCTCCCACATATGACATATAAATTTATTAACCGCCATATTATCCTTAGGGGACGCGTGTTCAAGGAATTGGGAGTAGACCGTACATCACTCGTCATTTCAACTAAACTCTTCTGGGGACCAGGGAAAGGTCCTAACGCAGGTGGTCTCTCGCGTAAACAGTACGTATAATATATCCTTTATCACTAGAAAACGCATACACTGACTTACTCTGCTCTGACTTTAATAATGCAGCATCATCGAGGGCACCCAAGCATGTCTCAAACGTCTTCAAATGGACTACGTGGATGTTATCTTCTCACACCGTCCGGATAGATCGGGTGAGCTTATTCTCCATTCTTTTGTGGCAGAACTGTTTCCGGTCAGCAGAAATAACTGAACAAGGTCTCTTCCGCACATCGTAGTTCCCATGGAAGAAACTGTACGCGCGTTCAACTACGTCATCAACCAGGGCTGGGTGAGTAGCAATAAATTCTGTATTTATTCTCATAAACGACGAATTAATTGCGAATTGGATGATAGGCGTTCTATTGGGCAACATCAGAATGGACTGCGAGAGAGATTGAGGAAGCGTATCGTATGCCCTTCTTGATTCAATCCTAATAGTAACTGGAGAGCTGAACTATTCCGCCATCTTCTAGACGTCGCAGATAAATTGAACCTCATACCTCCAATTGCGGAACAATGTCAGCATCAGTACGTACATGTTTGCTTTCCCTACAATTTGGATACAGCTAACTTGGTGTACGATTGGTGAAGTATGTTCCACCGCAAACGTCCCGAGGGCGAATACGCGTATGTTCATTGAATATTAATTCCACGGACGATCTTTAACCTCTTACAACTCCCTGTAGTCCGATATACGCCAAGTATGGGATCGGCACGACTGTATTCTCGGCGCTCGCAGGTGGGCTACTTACAGGAAAGGTGTGCTCTCAACTCAATCCCTTCTCATTCAAAAGTAGTCATTCTAAGGTATATGAATATGAATATTACAGTACAAAGGTGGCAACATCCCCGAAGGCTCACGCTTCGACACACACAAAGATATCTTCAAAGACACAATTGACAACTGGACCAGCGAAGAAGGCCAAAAGACCTTCACAAAGATAGACCAACTAACGGAAATCGCTGAGAAAGAACTAAATTGCAAACTATCCCACCTCGCACTCGCCTGGATCGCTAAACAGCCTAATACAAGCACGGTCATCCTGGGGGCTACGCGTCCCGAGCAAGTCGTTGATAACCTTAAAGCGCTGGATGTCTTACCCAAATTGACACCTGACGTTTTGGAACGTATCGAGAAGATATTGGAGAATAAGCCTGCGCCGGAGTCGATGTATGGAAGACCGCCTTTGGATACGACGTTTAGATCCATGTATTGAGGTGCTTTGGTTGGATTGATCTGAAAGTAGGGCGATTTTGATTGGACAGATGAAACGGAGAAGAGTTTGGATATAAAATGAATGTATAAAATGTGTTGTAGTATATACATGTACGTGAGCTTGAATGAATCCCATTGTACATGTTCTGTAGCACGACCACCAGTCATACCAGAGAATCAACTATCCAAGCCAGGAACCTTGAACGTATCCCACAACCTATCAATCCCCTCACTAACCCTCCACCGTCTTCCCTCAAGCCACCTCTCAACCCTTTCCAAATCCCTCCTCACTACCTCCTTCCCATTCTCATCAATACCATTACATTCATCAAGTACACTCATATCACCTTCCCCATGTAACGAAAGTACCGCCCAACCAATAACGAGTAATCCAGGAGGTCGCTGTTCACCAGCACTCTCCAGCGCAGCGTTGATATCACGTAAAGGCGCGGAGATGACGCGTTGGTCTGGCATTGAAGCTCGTTCGATTATCGCACAGGGTACGTATGGCGGGTACGGTGTCGTTGAAGAAGAGTCTCCAGAGAGTAGAGAATTCACGAGACTTTCAAGACGCGCTACACCCATAAGCAACACAACCGTCCGAGCACGTTCATATCCCGGTACCCGTCCCTTCGCACCTCCACGTCCCACACCAGTACACACCACAAGCGAATCCGCAGCTCCTCGCTGCGTAACCGGGATATTCGCAAACAACGGTGCGGCAAGAGCGGATGATATCCCAGGTATAACGAGTACCTTCACTCCATGTTTCCTAAGGAACAAAACTTCCTCACCTACACGTCCAAATAACGCCGGGTCACCCTGTTTCAACCTAACAACCGTCCTCCCCGAACGAGCAGCAGCAAGCGCAAGGTCCATCAACTCCTGTTGCGCACCATCCGCATTACCTGGGAACTTCCTTGCGATGCGGACTTCAATGTGCTGTGGGATGAGGGAGAGGACGGCGGAGGGTACGAGTTTGTCTGCGAGGATGAGGGAGGCTTGAGATGTGAGTGCGGAGTGGGCGGCTAGTGTTAGGAGGGAAGGGTGGCCTGGTCCGGAACCGACTAGGAGGACGCAGCCTTGTTCCTGTTCTTTTTGTGGAGGTGGAGTTACGATGAGATCGTGTTGGGATGATGGAGGTGAGATAGCAAATGGACAGCCTGGGCTTGAGGAGTTTGTTGATAATAGATCACCAGCTAGTAAGCGCTCCATGTCGACATCCGTCAACCCTGCTAACTGCGCTAGGGACCAATACTCGCTAATCTGAGCAACCCACTTCATACGTCTCCTCAGGCACTCCATCTCGCTTTCATCCACTTCCAAGTTCCGTGGTGAACGTTGCTCAACAGGACGATTCGGCGAAGTCACCGTTATCTCCTCGTTCAACTCGTTCTCCGCGTCTTGCACTCCATCATTCGTCGCAGAAGTAGCACTTTGATCTTGGTCCTTAGTCTTCGCAAGCCTCCTCAGCCTCCCAACCTTCTCAACCGCACCACCCACTTCATTCGGTAGCCTCGCAACAACCTCCCTCTTCAAACGCGCTGCAAGCCTACACCCCTGTCCGTTCGTCGTAATCCCCACTTGCAAAGACGTCGCATCCCCACTCTCACCATCAACAAATCTATGCGTTGCACAGACTGTGAAGTCACATAAATCCGACATGTCCGTAACGTTCACTGGAATATTTCGTTCTCGACAGACATCGTAGAGTTGACTTGCTGAACGTCGAGAACGTCGTTCAGACGTATCGGCGTTAATAAGAGTATCGGTAATAAAGACGAGCGAGACGGATCCTTGCGATTGACTATCCAGAAACTTTTCCAATGCTAAGGCTTCTGCTAACTCAGCATCCCAACCCTCCCGTCCCTGTCCGACCATCTCATCCAAATCCAGGATCTCAAGCTCTTCTTTAGTAGACCTCCATTGTAACTCTTCACAAGCAAATTCGAAACCTCCTCTAGCTAGTATAACAACAGCAGAGTCCGCTTCAAGAGCCGCGAATGCACGAGTAGCAGCTAGTCGATTGGAGCCTATGACCACGGTAAGCTTAGGTCGGAAAGCGAGCATGAGAGATGCGCCTCGTTGAGGCGATGTGAAGCCTCTTGAGTTCATCGTTGGGTTTGATGAAGGGGAGTAGGAAGTTGATTTTGTTCATTTTTTCCTTCTCGCTGGCGACTTAGAATTTCGTGCTGAATGGAAAGGCGAAAGCGTCGCGCAATCGTTGCCAAATTCTGGTGAGTGGCACGTGATCTACTAAATGCCTTTCTCAAATACAAGTTTATTCTTACACTTGTGTGATGCCCCGACCTCATGAAAAGAAAGAAAGCACTGTCACCCGCAGAAGGAGGTGAAGCAGAGGTTTTTATTATTGGCGAAAGAACGAGGTTTATATTAATCTACATTTCTCGCCTGAGCGTCGTTACCTGTCTACCTCACTGGTAAAGGAAAAGTAAAAACATAAACGTTAGCAAAACGAAACCAAAAATATTCACGGTAAGCTTACCCGAACACCAAGTCCATCGTACCAATGATTGCAACGGCATCGGCAAGCATGTGATGACGCATGATGAAATCGGAGCCTCCGAGGTGGGCGAAGCCGGGTGCTCGGATCTTGCAGCGGTAAGGGCGGTTCGAGCCGTCACTATCGACACCAGTAAGAAAGCAAAATCATAAATATTTGAGAGGGAAGCACGTACGAAACGAGATAGACACCCATCTCTCCCTTAGGTGCCTCGATAGCAGAGTAAGTCTCGCCAGGCGGGACAGAGTACCCCTCGCTAAAGAGTTTGAAATGATGAATCAATGACTCCATACTCTCCTTCATCGAGGCTCGTGGAGGAGGGACGAGCTTGTGGTCATCGACCTTGATAGCTCCGGTTGGCATCTTATTGAGACATTGGTCGATAATCCGTAGAGACTCGCGGAACTCCTGTACACGGCACAAGTAACGGTCGTAACAATCCCCATTCTTCCCGACAGGTATGTCAAACTCGACCTCGTCGTATTTGTCGTACGGTGCAACCTTTCGCAAATCCCACTTCACACCGCTCCCACGCAACATGACACCAGAGAACGAGTAGTCCATCGCCTCTTTCGCAGTGACTGTACCAATACCAACCGTACGTTGTTTCCAAATACGATTACCAGTCACAACTTCCTCAATCTCATCGACCCGAGAGCTGAACTGAGTCGCCCATTGGAAGATATCGTTCAACAGTCCGTGAGGGAGGTCAAACGCAACTCCACCGGGACGCACGTAAGCGGCATGCAGACGCGCACCGGAGACTCGTTCATAGAATTCCATCAGTTTCTCGCGCTCTTCGAAACCCCAGAGGAAGGGAGTTAGTGCGCCGACGTCCATAGCGTGTGTGAGGACGGCCATGAGATGGTTCAGAATACGCGTTATTTCGCCGAATAGTGTACGAATCCATTTTGCACGCTCGGGGACCTCGATGTTGAGGAGTTTTTCGACCGCGAGGGAATAACATAGTTCGTTTGTCACTGTAAATTACGATGTATATTAGCAGTGTACACAGACGTGACATTAATTACTCACTCATGGAAACGTAATCCAGCCGGTCAAAGTATGGTAAAGCCTGTGTGTACGTTTTGAACTCGATGAGCTTCTCGGTTCCACGGTGAAGAAGACCAATGTGCTATTGAAACGTGTGAGTAGTTCTACATGGTAAGAGACAAGGTAGAGACGTACTGGATCTGCTCGCAAAATCTCCTCTCCGTTCAGTTCCAAAATTAATCGAAGTACACCATGTGCAGCCGGATGTTGAGGTCTACAGCGCGTTAATAACCACCTGTTAAATTATCTTCATCGAACACACCCAAAGTTCACTGCATACGACGACGAATAATCGTTAGAGATGAACACACTTTAACTAAACACAAGGATGAACACACCTGTGAAATGCCGCATCTGCGAACTCCGCTTCGAGCCACCCTCCAAAAGTACATCCTCCGGAGACATACTCTGCAAATCTTCAACAGTATGAATATCAAGCAAGCTCTTTGCACCCGACGACGGTACACCCTCAGTGTTGGCAGCCTCGGAAAGCGGTTCAGCTCGATGGCGAACAGCACTCGTACTTAGAGCGCGTTTACTCGAGCTTGCAATAGTAGAATTATTGAGGAGCGCTGCCCTAGGCGCGCTGCGCGCTAGTTGGCGTCGCAAGAGGATGGACGCCATGGTTGATCGCTGTGCGCGGCGACGGCGAGGAGAATGGCGAGAAACGGTTGTCTGCTGTAGCCAATTGCAGGACGTGTAATATCAATATCTAAAATGGAAGTTTGTTACCACGGATCGCTTTTCGGCACGTGACGACTTACGCTGTAGTCGGCTCGGCTGAAGACTACGGACTGCGCGACTAACTGCTGAGCTGCTCCGTGTCCGCCGTGCTCGACGATGAGGACCATCCTCATGAACAGCCTCAATGCAGCATCGACTGTAATCACAGCTCTAGAAAGCGGAGTTGACCAAAAACCATGCACCGCCCAAGCGTGCGGCCGTCAATACGACCTTAACCCGCTAAGCGCAAGGTGAGTGCAACGCGGTCTCCTTCTTCTAATCAACTTCCCTGCTTCTCGAGTGGAATTAATTATCAAACACGTAAATTAATTGTAACGCATACAATAGCTCGGACTATATCTTCGAATCGCACTCGGGACGAAACTTTACCCTCAACGTATGTCGGAGTGTTGTTAGTGATCCTTGGAACCCGCGTGTCGATAGTCCTCAGGATATCGGTGGATTCGTTCGTGCTGCTCATGGCGACTTCTCCATTGGGTGCGTCCCTTCTTCTCTACTTTGGAAGTATACTGAAGCGTTGATCGTATATTGCCAATAGTCAGGCAAATACGACGCTCGTCGTACAGGACATGCACCCAGTGCTGTACATGATGGGCGGTTCGAGCTGTCCGCAAGCGGAAGGCATGAAAGCGTCGACTGCAATCCAATTTATCTGTGATACCTCCGTCGATGAAGGTAAGCTACTTCACTGAACGGAATCATTTCTTTTATTTACTTTATTGTAGGTCAACCGAAACTCCTAGCTCAGCTCCCACCAGCAGACGACGACGCATGTATGTTCTTCATTGAATGGAGGACAAAAGTAGGTCATCCTTGGTTTAAATGGCTAGCAGATGTATTTATCTTGTCTCCCTTAGTACGCCTGCCCCGTACCGAACCGCTACGCATACTGGAAAACCGCACTGATGGCCATCGTCATGTAAGCCTTCCTAACCACCATCAGATATCCAATTCACCTTTACTCATCTCACTTCACTTCACGTCGTCTCCTCTCCTTTCCAATCCATCTCAACTTGTCGCGCCCATACACATACACAGCCTCCTAGCCCTCCTCCTAACCTTAATCTCCCTCCTCGCACTCCACAAACTCCTCAAACGTCGACGCGCTCAAGATCCCTTACACAACTACAACACTCCTCCCATCCCAAATATTGGCGTCGGCGGCCCACATACATGGCCTGCAGCACTCGCCGAACGCGCTCGGGACGTTAAGCGCTTATTAACAGGTCAAGATCCGTGGGGTCATCCGAATGGTACTCCAAACGGTATAAATGGGAATGGTGTAAATGGAAGAGGAGGTTCAGGAAGAAGTTGGCGCCCCACGTTTAGTTGGGGCCGTCGATCCCGCCGAAACAACAACTTCTCTCGCCTTCCGCGTAGTGCAGAAGAGGAAGCTATGATGGGTGGGAATCGAAACGGTCCATTCAGCGTTGACGACGAAGACGAAGACGATTATGAGGAAGGAGGGGAACATCGTGCTATGAATGGTAGTGCTGCAGTTAACGGAAATGGAGGTGATTTTAATGAGGAGAGCGCTGCGTGGGGTGCTGCGAGACCGCATGGGATGGATAGTGGGGGTGTTATTCGGTTATGAGCGCGTTCTTCAGTGATGGTCCAAAACCGGATTAAATTGAAAATGTGCCATTTTAATCCCACCTCTATTCTCTTCGGTCTTCTTTTCCATTACTTTCTTTCCTTATTTTTTTTCTTTTCTGCAAGATACCTAGGTGGTCAATTTGATGGTCGATAAGATTACTGTGCTTTCATTAGTTAGTTTCCCTAGTTCGTTTCCTAGCTTGGTTAATTGTTGTGTAACGTTTCAAATGGACTCTGTCTCTCCAGAGTCATTAATTTATGTTCCTTTTCTACTGCACCTCCATAAATTTTCTTTAGTCTCAGAATCGTGCTGGTCCAAGATACATGTTCAAGAACATGTATGAACAACCTTTATACGATGTCCTGCTTCAAGACGTTCTTTCCCTTCCTCCGTGATGCCTTCTGTCCCGTATTACCATTAGTCTCAACCCTAGTAGTCCTCTTCCCTCTCCTCTTCTTCACTTTCTTTGGCAGCACTTCAATCTTGGGCATCTCATCTCCACTTCCACAGTCCAGTTCTCCCTCACCAATCGCCTCAGCCACTGCATCTTTCGTTTCTTCAGCAGGTACACCATGCTCCTCCGCTTCCCTCTCTACCTCTTCTTCCAGGTTCATTTTCATGTCTTCTCCGTCCGCTTCACCTCCTTTACCAGTCTCGATGGCAGCGGCAGCAGCTTCGGCTTTGGCAGCAGCCTTCGCCCTTGCCCGTTTCGTTGACTTCCTCCCATTCGTATGTAAACTCTCCACTTCTGCCGGTGGGCGGAGCATCCGTGGATCCACTTCACGGAGGTTGTATAACCTGTATAGGTAGAATACAGCTTGTTCCTTGTCTTTACATTCTAGCATCAGATCTACATATTCTCATTAGTTAAGTATCTCTTCATTCAAAGATAGAGAGACAACGAAAGAAACACTAACCCATATCGTCCGGTAGACCCTCCGGCAACGTCTTCACCCGATCCGAATGCGCACGTCTCTCCATTACACTGACCGCACCAGGCCTTGGCTCACTATAATGCTGTTTCGGTCGAATACCCTTGTTATACCAAAGTTGGTTGATCTCGGGGATAAGTTCGCGGGGTGGACGAGAGGAGGGGTAGATCCAGTCGTGGTGGTAGTCGAAGACGAGCGGTATGTTGAGTGAGCGGCAGAGCGGGAGGAGATCGTCGACGTTGTAACAGAGCTAAGAGAAATATAGTATGAGGGCCCGGAAAATATGTAATGAGACGCTAATTTACCTCGTCATTTTCAAGTACGAGTCGCCTCTTGATACTATCCGACAGAAGCTTCGTGTAATTCTCTTTGAATCGTTCAAGGGTCGCTGCTTCATCGCCGAATGTCCCTACGACCCAATTCAGCAAAAGCACATACAAGCCAATTGAGAAAATCTTACCTCCCATATGTATGATCATAACGCTATCCTGATCAAGCCCCATCCGATCCATCATTTCGCAATGATACTCCAAATCCCTCACAGCATTCCTCACCACAACCTCTCTCGGACTTCCAAGTTGCGTGAATTGTCCCGGGTGGCTCGTCAACCTCACACCAAGTTCCTTAGCCGTCTTCCCAACAGCCTTTAAATCCTCATCGGCGAAGCTCAAGTCGTACCCGTGCTCGGGATGAGATGCAAAAGGAAACATCTCGGAGCTCATGCGCATGAAGAATATCCCGTTTTGTGCGTTCCAAGTGACGAGTTTAAGGAGGTCGCGTATGTTTTGAAGTCCAAGTGTCCGGAGGTGTTCTGGACCGTTTTCGGCGATAGTTGCGAGTCGGCAGGTTCGAGAACAGAAGATGGGTGTTGAATATTTGCGGAGCATGGTGTTTAAGCAAGCATATCCTAGACGACCTGTAGTGAAGTGAAACAATTGAACAAAGGTAAGGAATATGCTGATAAAAACATACCCTTAAAAGTCGTACTTAGAAAATTCTCAATGGGTGGAATATCAAACACCTTGTCTTCTTCCAGAGTTTTTCTCCTTCTTGATTTCTTTGTCTTTTCTACTTCTTCACCAAAGTCTTCAATGGTTGTTGTCGCTGCCTTGATTTTGCGCTTCCGTCTGTGGGTTACTGCAGCTTTTTCGTCATCATTTCCCTCATCCTCGTCCATTACTACTTCTTTAGTGGCTTTGCGTTTTCGGCGCTGTCTCTTCGGTCCTTCGGCATCACCTTCATTTATGATTTTGCCTTCTTCAACGTTAACTGTAACCTCTGCAGCGGCCTTACGCTTGCCGCGTTGGCGCTTCGGTTCAGATTCCGACTGTTCCTCCGATAGTTCAGAAAGCGGAGATTCATCCCTGAAAACAGAGTGAAGATCACTAGCAATAGCTTCGGGTACAGTTACTGTTTTCCATCTTTTGTAAACGAAAAGTTGAAGAACGCCTCTGTCTAATGAAGACCCGAGAGAAGCTAGTAGAAAGCACAGGTCTAGGTAGCAGTCGACAGAGTAAGAGGAGCATGTAACAGCCATTTTCGCTTGCCACCAACAGGTTATGAATACAGTCCGAGACAGACTTCAAATGACGACACAAGGCAAGAGCTCGTCGATCGCCGCGCTGCATCGAAACTCGATTTCAAACTCCGCGATCAGCTATATGATCGACGCCATCAAAACCATCAAAGTTGCTCTTTTCGGTCATCTGCCATCACATTGAGTTCATGGTCAACTTCACTTCCCAGTCCAACTCTCACCAACGCCGCTCTGAACCGACCACACGTCATTCTATACTATAACTTTCAATCCATGGCAGCAAATATATCTCATTTAGCCTTCGCCCTCTTCGCATCATGAATTATTTCCATTCTTTGTTGCGGGAAGAATAATCGAGAATGTTCATGGACCGCGTAGAGGTCCTCCTGACCACAACCTTTCAAACTCGAACACTCGCGAAAGCTCTCAATCCTCTGGGCTCCTCCGTCACATTCTACGTCATTTCAATTGTGTCTTACTTGGTAGCTCTCGAACGTTCGGCCAGAAAGGTATATAAGACCACTGTCTTTAACGCAAGCATCTTCAGCAAAAGTAACTCTCAACACAGCAAACTCTCAAAGCGCCTACTACTCAACTCAACCTCGCGACTAACCTCTTAACAAACTCACAATGTCCGTCTACTACTACGAGCCATTCTTCTCTTTCAACGACATCTCCCGCTTCTTCGACGACGCCCTCTCGCGCACCTCAGGAGGCCAACAAGTTGCCCGGGCCGGCGACACTAGCGAGCGCTCTCTCGCTCGGGGTTTCCAACCTAGAGTCGACATCCACGAGTCCCCCGAGAACAACCAAGTAACTGCGACGTTTGAGCTTCCTGGTCTTCAGAAAGAAAACGTCTCCATCGACGTGCAGAACGGCCGCCTCGTCGTTAGCGGTGAGCAGACGGTTTCAAAGGACGTTGAAGAGAAGGGATTCGTGCATCGCGAGCGCCAGATGGGCCGCTTCTCGCGCACTTTGCCTCTTCCTACTGGCACTAAGGTGGGTAATTCAGTATACATCCGTTTTTTTTGGACATGATGCTAACTAAAATATTCTAGCCCACTGATATCCAAGCCAAAATGGAGAACGGTCTCCTGACTGTCACGTTCCCGAAGACGAGCCAGGAGCAACAGCCCCAGAGGATTACGATTGCTTAAACTGAAAC
This sequence comes from Fomitiporia mediterranea MF3/22, assembly GCF_000271605.1. Classification (NCBI taxonomy): domain Eukaryota; kingdom Fungi; phylum Basidiomycota; class Agaricomycetes; order Hymenochaetales; family Hymenochaetaceae; genus Fomitiporia; species Fomitiporia mediterranea. The sequence continues at coordinate 797,176 of NW_006760400.1, read as the reverse complement.
TTTCAGCTATATGCAATAGGATGTAATGTGGGTCGGCGATTGGTGGTGTAAAAAGAAGTGACAGGTTTTGTTTCATAAATGTATAAAATACAAACCCCGGCAAGCAAGATCATGTAAATCGCATTTTTTGATGTAAAATAGTACATATATGCATTCGTCATCAATTGTTAAATAGTTTGTTTCGAACTTGCGATGGTCTTGCAGAACAAAATGTGCTAGACCTTTATGAAATATTGCCCCTGCCAAGTAATCTGATAATCTATTCAGCATTTTATGATTCATTACTTTCAACCGTCCAATTTGCTTGACTCGATTAATTACCTTCCTGTTGAATTCGTGGCACTGAATGAACCAAGCTCCTTGCTATTGTTTTCGCCACAATTTCTTCACAATTATACCATGTATACCATTCAGGATTAGATAATATTAGATATGCATAGTCGCGACGTCAGGAATCAGCAAAGCAAAACATTTTCGTTCTGGACCATCAAGACAGTTCAACAGTAAATCTAAGTGCACCAAAGCGTTCATTACTTCAAGTTGACAAACACTTTGGTTGGCTAACTCTGCTCGCGGCTGTCTGGCCTGCAAACATGACGACAACCGCAAAGTTTAAACAAACTTCCGTTCACTGGAGGGTCGTGCTGACCACAAGCTTTCAACTCGAAGGCTCGCGAAACTGCTTAGTTCTATACCTCTATTAGAAGACTCTTCTTTCTTCGTCACCTTCTGCATCACTCATCAATTGTGTCTTCCTTGATATCTCTCGAATTTTTGGCCAGAAAGGTATATAAGACCGATGTCTTCGGTGCTAACATTCTCAGAAAAGAAAAATACTCAAGCGTATTCAACTCAACTTGCAATCTCTGCTAGTACTAAAATCCTCACCATGTCTCTCTCTTATTACAACCCTTTCTTTTCTTTCAGCAATATCTCTCACTTCTTCGACGATTTCTTCTTGCGCACTGATCAGCAAGGCTGGCACACTAACGAGAAATCCATGAGTCAGCACTGGGTACAGGGTACATGCAATGGACCTTGCCTTGACGGACGACAAGGCGATCTTGATGCTCGAGCTTCCTGGTCTTGACAAAGAAAGCATTTCCCTCGACGTGCTGAATGGTAGGCTTGTCGTCAGCGGTGAGAAGACGATTCTGAAGGACGTCGAAGAGAAGGGATTCGTGCATCGCGAACGTCAAATGAGTCGCTTTTCGCATATTGTTCTGCTTCCTACTGGAATTAAGGTGAGTAGTCCGAAACACATTGATGCATTTTGAACGGGATATTAAATGGGACGCTTAAGACCGCCAATGTCCAAGCCAAGATGGACTCGGAGAATGGCCTCTTGACTGTTACGTTCCTGAAGAGAAGCCAGGAACAACAAGCCCAGAGGATCACGATTGCATAAATCAAGCCCAAGCTCTACCCATGTTTATCTATGCTGCACTTCGAGTTAACAATTGTAGATGTAAGAACAAAGAGAGTCTTAGCTTATAAACAGAACAAAAATTCGAGTTCCAGCAAATCATTTAATCATGTAATGTGTAATACTATGAATTAGAATTGATGTCCCAGCTAATCAGAAAGCTCATAATAGATCCAAAGCCATGAAAATAATGTGGTTCAATAGTTGCGTCTTCTACGACAATTGACTTTCCCTTAGGCGAGTGCCCTGTTACAACACATCGGATTGGAGGACAACCTGAGCTGGGTGCTGAAGACATTCTGCCTGTGAGATTTGTACTTTGAAAGTAGGTACAAGGCAAGTTTGTATTTCTCACAAGCACAACTGTGGAATCTCTAGCTATCACAGTCTTCTCCGGATGTATGTACATGCTTGATAATCTAGTAGATCTGTGTAAGGCCTGAATTGGGGATTCATTCACATTGTTTCAATCCTTGCTGTGTCAACGAATGAGTTGGGGAGTGCTAAGAACACATGGCTGCATACCCCAAGTGAATCGAATGCAACCAAGACGAAAAACAAATATACTGACATCACCTAGACTGCTTCACTTACAGTAATATGTGGCTGTAGAACATACCATCATTCGTGTTCTGGTACTTGCAAAATGACTTGCCAGTGGGAAATGTGGCGAGCGAAAGACATCTTTGCTATGTTAGAGAATCAATGTCTGTGAGTGCGTGGGATTATATATTCCATTATGGATATATTTATTGATGTGTTGTGAAAAGACGCAAACTTGTTTGCAGGGTAACAATATAAAGCAAACAAGATGGAGTTGTCAGTGTTTCTGAATAACCAATCTCGAGTACAAACCCCATCCAGGTACAGAGAGGCTCACCAATGGCCTCCAGTGAGAAGAAAACAAGAAAGGATAACTTTCATAGGACTAAAGTTGATAGGCCAGCCTCCCTCTGCGGCCCAGGTGTGATCCCGCAGGATACTACCAATTTGGCAAGGTCATCAGACCATAGTACCCCTCCGGCAAGTAAAGTGGAAAAAAAGTCCACACCATCAGCCAATCCGGATATACCTGCAGCAAAAACAGAAGCAAAATCTGATAGCAAATTCGGCCGTGCAACTTTCTTCAGTGAGATTGCAGAGGCAAATTTCAAGAGGAAGTACAAAATAAAAGATAGTGATGTGCATATCCCAGAAATAGCTTGCTACGTCTGTGAAGAAGAGAAGAATGACCGAACCCTTATGTTCAGTCGTGGAAAGACATGGTTTTCAAAAGACGATATGGAAAACAAGAAAATCGTGACATATACTGCGAAGCCTGGAAATAATATAATACTAATAAGTAGAAAGAATAAGAATTATAAGCGTCCTACTCCCCCACGTGGCGAAGACGGGTGGAAAGTCAGTATTGTATGTTTTATTTTGTATCTTCTTAGAAGGATGCCAGGAATAACACATTAATTCCAGACATTCAATATGGATGAGTTTGACCTTGTAGAAGTGTACCAGTATGATATGCGGCTTCTCACTAAAGGAGGGGACTATATAAATCATCTTAAGGATGAGGATTACTGTGTAAGGAACGGAAGGATCATTAGATAACCTATAAAAGTTATGATTGACTGACTGTATGATTGGGAATGACTATAATAATGGTATTTTGAGTCACTTGCAGCAAATACAAGGTTTTATGCAAACCTTATGTTGTATTGACTATTAGAATAATTGAATTAATTAATTAAATTAGTAAATAGACAATACTGTTCCAGGCTATATGGTAATTTAGTAAAATAGTACTCTAAATTATGTGTGTCAAGCTTAAAAATCAAAGGTCTTCAGACCTATAGAGTAATAGTAGTGTTTAATATAAGTAAAGAGTAATAACAAATATACTGCTACACTACTGACAAAATCATAAGAATGAAAAGGTAGGTTTTATTGATTAGCAATCTTTACTATTCTTACAGTTCTTCAATCATGAATACTATTTTTGTTTTGTCTAGAGATTTTCAGTATTGTTAATAAGTAGCCTGATATACAAATATGTCACTACTTACTGGTATTATAACTATATGTGTATATTAATGAGAAGTGTATTGGAATTGTGAATATGAAGTATTGTGCTTTCAGTGTCACAGGTCAATCTGATCAGAAGCACATGTACAGAGGTCTAATACAAAATATAGTAATAAATACAGAGAAGTATTAGATAATATATAATATAATAGTTGGATGCATTGTATCTGCTCACACTGTTTTTGATTATGCTTCGTCAATAGGGTACCAGTATCGGTTTGGTTCACTTTGTTCTGAAGACTATGTATTGCACCTGTTGAATGACTCTAGATGGATACTAATATGAAACAAAAAGGTCAGAAATTTTATACAGAGAATCTGAGATATTGCCAAACCTGTCTTACAGATACAAAGCATGACAGATAAACCAGAGTTACTTAACGTTCTAATCCCAGTGAACTAGTTTGACGGTAGGGACAAAGTGGTAAAGAAGGAGTAATTGCATTGTGCAGGGTGTGAGAATAGATTAGCACATTTAGACTTTGCAATACTTAGTGCAAACTTGACAAGACAGAAAGCATATAGCAAGCTAGATGGAACTTTGAGTACTCTTGAACCTTTATACTTGAGTCTGTACTATCAGTTAGATCTCTCAAAACCTTATTGACACATAGACAGCTTAATAATGGCGTCCCACGATGGAAAGGATTCAAAGAGCAGCCGCACATCTTTTTATGCTATTAGTCATAACAGTATGCGGGAAAAAGTTGAAAGACCTGCCTACTTGAACTGTCTAATCCCCCCGAGGAGCCCATCATCAACTAACGATGGTACATCCACTGCAAGTAAAGAGGGGAAACAAACAACAACATCGGCTAACAAGAGTACATCTTCAGCAAGTGGCGCAAAAAAGCCCCCTGCACCATCGGTTGAGGAAGAGGTTGAGGGAAAAACACCTACAGCAACAAACGAGGCAACCCGTGATGACACATTTGGTTCAGCAGCTGGTTTTGATAAGAAGGCAGAGGACCGATTTAAGAGAATATTTAAAAAGGTAGAAGTAGATCACCCGATTTCTGGAATACTCAAGTACGTCTCTGAACAAGGCAAGAATGACCGAACACTTATAGTAGGCCGAGGAAAAGATTGGTTTTCAACTGAGGATATGAACAGTGGAAAGATCATAACGTACACTGCAAAACCGCAAAACGTACTGGCACTGCTGGGAAAGAAAATGGTTGGCTATAAGCGTCCATGCATCCCACGTAAGGACAATGAAGCATGGAAAGTCAGCATTGTAAGTCAAATTCTGCATCATTAGAAGGACACTGGATAATTCCGTAACGCTAGACCTTTGATAAGGATGATTACGACCTTGTCGAATTGCACGGCTTCGATAGAAGGGTTATTACATATGGTCAGGGTTTTATAGAACATCTCAAAGACACGGACTATGTTGTTAAAGACGGCAAAGTCATTGATAAAAACGCAAAGTGATGTGATTGACCGATTGTACCAACTAGTATTGCTGTGATAATGTCCTAAATGGCTTGTATCGAAAGGCTAGACGAATAATGCAAGGTTTATGCTGTTTACTGGAACTTCAGAGGCCTGCTCGACACGTAATACCTTGATAATAATATATCATTCTTTGCACGAGGGTCGTGAGCAAGTGCTCGTCAAGATGCGGGATGGAAAAGAGCACCTGGTTATGAGTGTAATGAGCGAAGATTTTTTGTTCACGTCTAATCCACCATTTGCTCAATCAGCATTGCTGAATGCAGACAGTTTGGGTGTTGAGTAAATGTATGTTGCAATAGTAAATTTAGGGTTTGGATCGAATTGCCTTCATCGAGAGGGTAAGATAGAGTTTATGCTTGCTTAGAAGTACGTAGTGGAAAGAAGGAAAGTGTTCGATGGCATAATGAGCACGTCGCGGCTCCTCACGGTACTTTTGGTTTATGCTTCGTTCCACCACCACCACGGCCCGCGTCCTTCCCAGACTTTCAGCTGTCCTTTGTCATCTCTCACCTTCACGCTACACACCTCGTAACTCACCATCTTTTCCTCGACCGTTTTCATCAGGAGCAAGTGTAGAAATATTAAGAAAAGATAAAGAAAGGATGTCGTTCCCTGAGAAGATCAAAGCAATTCAAGTACCTAAGCATGGAGATGTCGACGTTATCGAGCTTGCGGAAGTACCGTTCCCAAAGCAACAGCCTGGTGAAGTGCTCATTAAAGTGAGTCACAAACTCTCTTACAGCCTTATCGAGTGTTAATTCAACTTTATATGCGCATATACTCACCTTTTATTCTCTTATTTATATTATTAATATAATATTGTAGGTAGCTTATGCAGGAGTGAACTTCATCGACACGTACATGCGTAAAGGGCTCTACCCGGCCAAGTCGTTCCCATTCGGTATAGGTCAAGAAGCTTCAGGGACAGTAGTTGCACTCCCCACAGACCAGTCCGTCCTCGCTGACGAGGAATTCAAGAAACGCGGATTGACAGGGAGCGCAAAGGTCATAGCCGTACGTTCTTTCCACTTTTTACTTTCTTACTAGTTTGACTTTACTGACCATCGTTCATACCAATCTAATAATGATGTTCAATATTTATCGGTTTATGACTCATGCACACTCTGATTCTTAAACGTCAGAGATATACGGGTTCCTTCGCAGAATACATCTCCGTCCCCTGGAAAGACGTCTACTCCCTCCCACCTTCCATCCCCCTACGCACAGGAGCAGCACTAATCATCCAAGGTCTCACAGCTCTAACCTTCATGACCGAGGCCCACCCAATCCAAAAAGGCGAAACCATACTCATTCACACAATCGCAGGCGGTCTCGGCTTGTTTTTCTTGCAAATTGCTAAAGCGAGAGGAGCGACTGTGATTGGTACGACGAGTTCAAAAGAGAAAGCAGAGTTGGCGAAGAAATATGGAGCGGATCACGTTATTCTTTATACGGAGGAGGATACGGTGAAGAGGGTACTTGAGATTACGGGTGGGGAAGGGGTGAATGCTGTTTTTGATGGTGTTGGGAAGGATACGTGAGTTTTCTTTCCTTTCTTCTTCCTTCTATCTTCCTTTTTGTGAGTGTCAAAGAGAGAGGATACTGATGCGTACTGTACGAAGATTTGACGCCAACTTCGAACTACTCCGCCGAAAAGGAAGCCTCGTCTCAGTAGGCAACGCCTCAGGCCCCGTCCCTCCCTTCCCACCACTCAAACTCACAGGAAAGAACATCAAACTCACTCGGCCCACGTAAGTCCTACGATTTATGTCCCATCTCTCTCCGCCCTCACTTTCCTCACTTTTCTCTATCGAGTGTTGATGTAACTAACTATTGTCTGGTAGGTTGATGAACTACATAGTAACACCCTCCGAAATCTCCTCCTACATCCAAGAACTCTACAAACTCATCGAATCCAGTTCGATCAAAGTAAACATATTCAAAGAATACCCGTTCACTGCTGAGGGCGTCCGACAATCGCAAGTTGATATTACCGGGAGGTCGACTATTGGGAAGTTGTTGATTAAAGTTTCTGATGAGTGAACTCAGGCTTGATTTTTGAGGAGTTTGGATTGGATTGGATTGGATTGGATTGGGTTGATTTGGCTTGAGGAGTTGCGAAGCGCTGGAGAGGAGGGATCGTTGGAGTGGAGTACATATGAAGGATGAAGAATGAAGGGTGAATTGGGTTGAATTAATAATGAGATATTGAATCCGGGTAATGTAAAGTATATACAAAGAATATGAAAAGCTTTCGTACAAGCAATTAAGGTCAACATATTCACAGAACACTGGTTCACTGCTGAGGTGGCCCGACAATCACAAGTCAATATCACGTCACGGGGAGGCCGACTGTTGGGAAGTCATTGATTAAAGTTGCTGATCAGTGAACTTGACCTTGGCAAACTTTATAGAGTAGGCCTCGGTTTTATGAAGTGCTTTGAGGCTTGTAAGGCTTGGAGAGGTGAAGAAGACTGGAAAGTGATGAAGCAGGGTATACCCGATTCAACAAAAGGCAAAGAATGAAAATGGAATTGGATTGAATTATCGACAAGATACCGAATCCAACAGTGTAAAGTAAAAAAAAATACACGTAAACAGAATATAACACTTTCAACAGAAGACGAAGCATCCGCCAAGGCATTTTTTCTGGGGGAGGTGGGCCGAACAGAATGTCGAACGAAAAGAAAAGACAAATAAAGGGGAAGTGAGTCAAGAAAAAAGCAATCCAACACGCATAGGATGGATTATATGCATGAAGACTCAGAAGGGTGTGAGAGGGGTTTACGACCCATTATTCCGAGCATTCGCTCGTCCACCAGCCGGAGCCCTTTTCTTACGTGGGTTCCGCGGGTTCTTGCGAAGCGCAGCACATTCATCGCAGTACCACAAGCCCTTCGGAGCTTCTTTCAGGCCTACGCAACTCAAATGGAACTACAAAAACGCGTTAGAAAAAAGGGATAAATAAATCAGCAAACGAAGAGTTCGTCTAAATGGAGGAGAACAAGAAAGGAAAACGCACCCATTCCCGCTTACAACCCGGCTGATCACACCCAATCATCTCCCCGAAACTCATATTATCACAGAAACAATATATCCTCCCATCGTCAGCTTCGCCATCACCGTCTCCGCCTGCGTCGCCTGCTGTGGTACCTTCTGCGACGGAAGAAGCGGCGGTTGCTACTGCTCCTGCTCCGGCGTCGTTGCCCCCAGGTGCGGGTGAGCCTCCGACTCCTCCATCTATGGCGGACGCGAGGTTGGTTGTGAGGTTGGTCGTTAGTGAGGAGTGCGTGGAGGTGCGGGGTGCTTTGTTGTTATTGTTGGTGTTGGTGTTGGTGTTACTGTTGTTGTTGGAGGTGGTGTTGTTGGTGGAAGCGCTGGGTACTTGGAGGTCGCGCGGTGTTTCGGGAGGCCAGTAGTCTTTGCCTCGTTTTTCTTTAGTTAGTTAGTTAATCAGTAAAGAAAGTCTGTTTTTCTAGAAAAGGTGAATAGCATACCATTGTCAAATGCCTCTACCAAAGAAGGATGAGATGTTGACGAAGACGGTGCGAGTTGCTGGTTGTCCTTCCTAGACATGACCGACTCGAGTAGTGAACCTTCCGCATGAGCAGAACCATTCTGCGGATTCGCACGACGTTTGTTGGAGTTGCTGTTATTGTGTGCACCTCGGTGTGTTGTGCCACCCGCTGAACGATGGTTTGTGCCGTTGCTGTTTGCATTGTTGGTATTCGCCGCGTGAGCCGGTGGATGAGAAGCGATGGAGTGAAGGGAATCTGGAGGAGATGGGTGTCTCTCAACCCTACAAAGACAACATTCAATAGCCAGCACAACAAAACTAAACAGAGATAGAACTCACTTCTTTGTCCTAGGCCCACCGCGAGGACGCGTATGTCCAGTCTCCCCATTCTTCTCCTTCCTCGGGGTCTTAGCTGCAGTCCCATAATCAAGGTCCTCATCCTGTACAACCCTCCTCTTCTTCTGCGGGCTACTCTCAGTCGCACCCATCCACGCCCCAGCACCAATCGGCGCCCTTCGTCTCCGACCCGTCTCGAATGAATGAGGCGGCATGTACGCGCGCGCCGAGACGTGCGGGTATCGCGTCTTCGGTACAAGCATCGCAGGTTCGAACTCCGGGAGGTGTGTAACGAGTGAATGCAAATGCCCTGTCTGAATATGCAAGCTATCCGCTGCCTGTGTAGCGATACGAATCTTGTCATCCGCACCCGGGCGAATCTTACTCGCCTCTTCAGCAATCTCGCCGAGTAACCAGAGACGCTGCTCGTTTGAGGCTGAACGGTCCTGGATCATTTCGATGAGTTTGTAGATTTTGGTAGTGACGGAGGCGACTGTGGAGGTAAGGACTGCGTCGAGCTCGCGTAGGTCTGCGAAGATACGCGAGAGGTCGAGTGGCATTGAGTCGAGTGTGTGGGCGTATTCGTGGAGGAGCTCGATGGAGTAGCCTGTTGTTGGTCGGATGATGGTTTTGGGCATCGTTGTTGTTGTCGGGCGGAGGGGCGGTGCCATCGTCGTCGTCTTTGTTGGCGAGCAGGGCAAAGTGGTCGTTTGTGCAGAGCAAGCACTCAAGCAGAAAGACGCTTTCTTCGACAACGGGAGTGGGCGGTCCGGTGTAGCCACAGATAGTCTAAATCAGGAAGTTAGCTGCTTGTGCATGTTTGCTTCGGGCTTTGATTAATTAAAAGTCACATGTGATAAGGAGAGGTTAACCGTAAGCGTCAAAAATGCGTTAGATTATGCATTTCTACTGCACTGACGGACATAATAATGAAATGCAATATGAGCAACCATTTCACATATTAGTTGCGTTTACCAAAGGAACAAAGTGTCCTATGTTGAAGCTACACGGATGAATTACTGCAAGGGTTGCTTGGGATGGTGATTTATGCAGCAAGTGTCTGCCGCCGATCAACGGCAAGGCGCTGTCGATGACCGCGTCTATTTTATACAGCGCTTTCGCATGCACGCAGAATAGCCGCCGCTCATGTCTGAAATCTGAACGATATATTTCGATCGAGCTTGATTAAATGACGGCGCTGCGGTGCCAGCTCACAGGTTGATGGAGTGGCGAAACACCTCTCACGGAGCCGTACAATTTACTGGGAGGAGAGATGGGATGGGATGGGATGGCAAAGATGCGGTTGGCTCGGCTGGCCGGGTATCCGATCGAGGCTATTCATGGAGACGAAGCGAAGCACTCAACCAGCTTATTTCTTTCCGCGGGTGGGAACTCTCGGTCCTCTCGGTATAAGACTAGGACTCGTTACTCGCCCTCAAGTGCGAGCGATGTTCATTAGTGCGCATGCGTGCTAGCGTACCATAGTTCTGACTGCGTGCGATGCGTGAATAGTAAATACAAATTGTCTGACTGCGGGACAAGAGGGTTCCCACGGATGATCATGACAGAAACACGATCATTCGCATAACAAGCCGTGGCACTGTCTGTATCATGGCCTCGTCTTAGCTTATACTCTCTGTCTCTTCGTTCGTTACCTCCACCTTACCCTCACTCCTCTAACTTTGCTTTTCTCTCTCTTTCCCTTTGCATTTCTTTCCTTCCTTTACTTTGCGCTTTGAGTCTTGATGGAGACCCCTGCACTCGTGCTCGTCCCTTCATCACCCCTCGACCGTTCCTCCTCCTCCCCGGCTCTCTCCTCAAAGAACAACTCTCCCGTCTCCTCCTACACCTCCTCGCACACCACACCACCCTCGTCGTATGGCATCTCCGTCTCGGAAGGAGGAGAAGAAGACCCACAACAGCGCAACTCATCGGAATCAACTATATTCTCGATATACTCAATGTACAGCGAACGTCGTCACACTTGGCGCAAATCTGCGCTTGCAAACAGCACGTTACCTGGGGTCAGTCCAGTTAATAATTTGAATAGTGCAAAGTCGTCGGGGTTGCCGAGAGAGGGGTCGAGGGAAAGTACGAGCGGTACGGGTGATGCGGTGAGCGAGTCTATTACCGATTCGTTCTATCAGGGCGCACGCAATGTCAGTCAGCATTCGAGCAGCGGGAGTGGGTTCTTCGCCGGCTCAGCGGAAAGCTCGAGTCGACATCACAGCTACAACTACACTAGCAGTCCCTCACACAGTCGTCCGCAAAGTCGACCTACGAGCAGACGCGTCGGGAGCTTGATGGATGTTCACGTTGTTGCGACTAGTTCGGTCGAGGAACCGACGGAGCTACCGTATGCGAATGGAGACGCCCATCATCATCAGAGTAATTATGACATGTCAGGAATATTATTGGCGACCGACACCGGCGCAAGTTCGATTGCGGCTGACACGCATGGTTTGCCTGCTAAACGCCCGCGATCGAATGTTGTTGGCCCTGCTAATGCTCAGAACGGTGCTTCGTGGGGAAACTTTTTGGATTTGACGCGCATGGATGACGGTCAGCCCGACCTCGGCATGCATAGTCCCAGTCCCGCCTCGGGCAGGCTGCTCGACTCTTCTTTGTCGCCGGGGTCGGCAACAATGGTAGGCGAAGAACCGAGGGAGAAGCCGCCGAGACCCGCCCGCCCCAGTCTGCCTCCCAAGCAATCCCAACAACAGGCTCACGGCAAGTCCGAAAGCGCAAGCACAACGAGCCATTTTGGCCTGGGTCTTTCGCCTAGTGGGTCTATCTCTGGACTAGACGCCATGAGTACGACACACGAAGGGTACGTGACTGCTCCAGAGCAGGGCATAGAGTCTTCCAACAGCGACTCGTACACGACGCCCGTACAACGATTCCGAGTGGTTAACGGAACGTCCCCCTCACCCAGTCCGTCCGCTCCTCCTCTTGGGCATCACACTTCTCTGCCTCCGAGAGTTTCGATTACGCAAAAGGGTCTACCTTTACCCCCGAGTCCGAGGCCTCCCAGTAGGAGCAGCAGTCCTGCAATCCCACATGTGAAGCGACAATCCATCGTGTTGTCTTCCTCTACACCCCTACAACCAACATCCCCGCCCCCACCAGACCGACGAACCTCATCCATAGCCTCTTCCTCACGAGGCTCCCGCGTTCCCCAAGCAGGAGAAGAACCCGAATCCTTCTTCGTCCGCAACACATACGCACAATTAGACGTGACCGGCGTGAAGGGTGATGGATATGAAGAAGGCGTTGAGAGGACACGTGCGAAGTTGGGACATGATCGACGGAGTGTGCAGTTGGCTGCTGTTAGGAATGATGCGCGGGGAGAGAACTTTAGGGGAGAGATTTCGGAGGAGGAGTTAGAGATATTGAGTAGTGTTGATCGGTGAGTGCTGCTTAAGCCCTACTATATGCTAAGAGATTTATTTGTGTTTTATTAGATATGGATTCTTGGTTTCTCCTGGTAGTGAACGCAACGTTCTTCTTCCCTCATCCGCATTCTCAAAACCACTCCATCCCATAACAAACGCGACTACTTCAGGTGTACCTTCACCCTCTTCAACGTCAATGATCGAACCGAAACCTCCACCACTCTCAAAACACCTCGAGAGTAAACGGATATCGAAGTGGGGGAGGATGTTAGAACCTGAGAGGCGTGATGAAGGAGGGAACGTATCCATCTGGCGTATCAAACCTAATAAAGAACGGAAACTCCGTTCGCGTGTCTTCAAGGGTGTTCCAGACGCTTGGAGAGGTGCAGTTTGGGAGGTACTAGTTGCGAGGTGGGTTGGTAAATCTAAGGAGCAAGAGCAAGGAGGTTTGGATGCGAGACGGTTAATGAGTATGTTGGACGAGTTGAGGGATGCGTATCGGACGAGCTTGGAGATGCCGAGTGGGTATGATGTTCAGATTGATTTGGATGTGCCGAGGACGATTAATGGGCATGTGTTGTTTAAGACGCGGTATGGTCAGGGGTACGTTTCTTCTCTCTTTCCACTATTTTTACTGAGATATATTAATTGCGTTTGATTAGACAACGCTCCCTCTTCCACACCCTCCACTCCTTCTCCCTCCACTGCAAAGAATGTGGGTACTGTCAGGGTATGGGCCCACTCGCAGCGACGCTTCTATGTTATTACGAGCCGGAGAAGGTGTACGCCCTTCTCGTGCATTTTCATGATGAGTATGAGATGCATGATATTTTTTTACCTGGGTTCCCTGGTCTTCTGGAAGCGATTTATGTACAGGAGAGGATCATGGAGAGGGTTGTGCCTGGGGTGTATGCTGCTTTCGTGAGTAAAAAAACATCCCAACTAATACAATCCTTCGCATCGCTCTAAATTGTTGATTCGTTGGTCGACGCGATTTGTAGAAGAAACATATGATCTCGACAACGAGCTACGCGACGAAGTGGTATATCACACTATTTGCGAATACTGTACCGTTTCAGACGCAACTCCGACTTTGGGATGCGTTTTTGTTGGAGGGGAGGGATGTGTTTGTGGTTATGGCTGTTGCTATTGTTTGGGTTCTCAAAGGTGCGTTTCTTCATTCGCACATCACGCGCATATACATGACTTAGCGCTTGTTCTCCTTTCTTTACGAATGAATACGACCTAATAGACCACATAACCTCATCCCAAGCAAACTTCGAGACGATCCTATCTCTACTTTCGTCATTCTTTGTACCGGAAGATGAGGATGCGTTGTTAAAGTGGGTGGAGAAGGCGATGGGTGATCGGAAGTTAAGGGGAGATATGGCTGGGTGGAGGGAGGAGTGGAGAGGGCTTGTTAGAGAGAAGAAGGAGGGTGGGGTGTTGTTATAATGTTAGGATGAGAAGATTGGGTTGATTGGTTGATTGGTTGATTGGTTGATTGGGTTGCGGGAAGGAAGAGGGTTGTTAGGAGGAGCTTACTTCGACTGCTTCTGGTTCGTTTTGATCGGTCGGTTAGTCGGGAATTTCGGGCTTCCCGTTGAGCTTGCTTCGTTTTTTTTCGGTTTGTTTCGTTTCGTTTCGTCAAGTTTTCGTTTTTTTTTTTTCGCTGTCTATTGCTTGGGCATCTTTGGTTTGATTTCGTTGCTTCGCTTACTGAATCTCCTCTGTCCCTCTTTTCTCTCTTGATCGCTCTTTTTTGCTTTGGCATTGCATTGCATGACAAACCAACAAACCGACAACAAGACAATTGTCTGTGAATAATAGTAGCATCAGTAGCATCACTTTCTTTGCATAGTCATTTCTTTGTTTTCGTCATCGTTTTCTCTGTTGTCTTTGCATTCTATAGTATATAACAACAACCACAACCACAATAACAATAACAATAACATTTAACCAAACCTTTCCAATTTTTTTTAGACAAAATCTTTATATTTTGCCAGAAATTCTAGTCACTCTAAGAGATGTACCAAAAAAATACTGTTTTAAAAACTTTGGATATCCTTGGATTTGTCCTCTTGTTTAACAAGTTTGATACTCTGTGTGGATAATATATGTTTTTGCTTGCTTTTTTTGTATTTAATGTTGAAAAGATTAATGTGATATTCTATTTTATTCTATTCTTAAAGGGCTATCATTACTCTACAGAGTACTTGTACAAGGATGATAAGAAGATGTAGTTTACTTTCCTTTGTACTTGAAATTGAAAAGATTGAGTCATTCAAGCAGTCATCCAAATTTGTAAGTAAACAACTTATCATCTACAGTGTGAGTCAATTTCAGATTCCATTCCTCTCTATACCTCCTTGAGGACTGGTGATAATGTGAAGAAACGACGCGAGAGGAAAACAATAAACGGATGGACCCAATTGAAGTAGTTTAAGTTTAATTTGTCCGTGAATTTCTGAATTAGGTGAATGTGCTGACCTTTTATGGTGAGCATTGAAAATCCTTTTGATTATGAGATGTCCGGATTTGGTATGTGTTGTTTCGTGAGAGATCTAATCATCATCAGAGAGGAGATTCTTTGCTCCCGCCTACACAAACCGATGGATAGCTACCTACGATCTCGCTTAGACAAGAAACAAGAGATGTCTTGTAAACAAGGAGAAGCTTACTTTGGCTTGTGGCCCCCTCCTTGCTTGGGAGTGGGTATATAAATTGAACCTGGGAGGGCGGATGTGGGATTAACTCAAACCTGTACCCTTCAGACTTCATCTACGAACAGCTTGGCCCTACGCCTGAGGATTCGACGACTGGAATAAAGACGGAGTTGACGAGTCACTCACATCCTGACGCTTTTCTCACTCTCACGCTCCCGCACTCTACTCGTGCTACTTTTTCTTGGGCTTTTGACTCTGACTCACTGGTGCTGTGTTACGGTTGCGGATCAGCAAACCCCCTATCAAATTGACCTACCGCTACGTTATCAGAGCGTGTCGAATACGTATATTCGTTTCGAGGATCCCTTGAATTTCGCTCGTTTTCGCACGCGTGTTTACGTTCCTTACGCGTTCACTGCCTATAAATTGTCTCGGCGTCGCCGTCTTCCCGTTTGCATACGCCTTCACTACATACTAGTACCCATCCCTTAGAACTCTCTACGCGCATACGTTAGCATGTCATACCCAAGACAATCAACCTCTGCACATGCATCAGCACGAACGACGTCTCTATCCTTCCTTGCTGCGCCATCTCCGACGAACCCGCTTTCATTTGCGGCGATGCAGCAGCAGAACCCGCGTGATACGTTTAATATGTACGCTGACTTTAGGATGTATGCGTCTGGTGGACCGGGTCGGAGGTCCTCGGCTTCGGCTTCGGCTGCTTCGCGTGGGTCGATGGGTGCTGTGAAGAAGGTGTTTTGGAAGTGATTAGGGATCGGGGGTATGCTTTACGCCCTGGAGGTCGATACAAAGCTTTCGCTACCTTGTGCTTCTCGCGAAGGGCCCAACGACGGGACTGTTACTCGCAAGGGATCAGCCATAGAAAACATACACACCCATCATATCCTACCTCATCATGATCATCTCATCCAACATATTCGTTTCTTCAATATCTATCACGCAATCTTCTTTTATACTTCTTGCAACAAGGCGCTCGGCCGTCTTCGTCCTTCTCGGTTTTACATGTCTTTCTCTTCCTTCCCTGCATAATCTAATTCCCATTTTTGTTTTTCTCTCCCTACTCCAAATGTTTCGCTTTCAGAATGTGTTGATATCAATGTTCTTTTCCTTTCTCACTGCACTCCACTCACAATGTAGCATATCTATATACCTGGGTTGTTTGATGTAGAACGCACACGTATTTGTACTTGCACTGCTCTGTTGTATTGTCTTCGCAATCATCTTCCTTTTATATATTCATAGTCATCCGGGGAGACATCAGAATAACGTTTCGAGCGTGTGGAAAGTACAGACTTTTGCAGACAGATCACGTTGGTAAGCAGTATAATCAACGCTGGAATTCAAAATTAGAAAGATTATACATAACGTTTAATTGCTAAAGCAGAAGATTGTATAGTGTCAACGAAAAAGGACAAATGCTGAATTTAATCGTCTGGTGCTGCCTTTGAGAACCTGAGGAAGAAATGAAATAATCGAGAGACTGGATTCATTCTAACCAAGGGTTTTGAAAGAAATGTAGGCGTTCCACGCATCACGATGGTCGACCTCCTCCCTTATAAGCGAGCCATCATGAGCACACAGCCGTACGACGATTACGACGTACAGCGATACCTCCAGCTCATCTACAAAGGAGTCCCAAAAATCGGTCAAGCATCATCCACGCGCAAAACGCCATACGTCGCGTTAATAAACGTAGTTCATCTATCTTGAGGACGGGAACGCGGACGAGGAGACGGGAGAGCTCAAACCAGGCCCGAACTTTTGTGTCCTCGTGGTTGTTCAAAGAAGAAAACAAACGGTAAGAAAAATGAGGTATATGTAAAAGGAGATGACTAAGTTATTCCCACGAATACAATTGAATTGACAATCTTGTACAAACAAGACTCGCGGTAACGGCTTTGCGTTCTTGACAGTGACACGCTAGGAGGCACGCGTTGTTGTCTGTGAGCTGCGCAGGAGAAGATAACAAGACGTTTATATTGCATACATGTAGGCCATCTTTCTGATAAGAATTATGTTCGTGCGTTAAAAATGAGTGACGTCGTTCTGCTGAATAGGGACGACGACGAAGATTCGTTCTTGTATGGTGATGCTGTCCCAGCTGCGCCTCCAGTACAGAAACAACCGGAAAATGGTGAGACCAACGCTTAGATTTATTTTCTTATTTACTCATTCTCTGTGCAGTTGTAGAAGTGATTCCGTGAGTTTTGCACCGTGCTGAGCGATTCCGGGGCGTGACCTCTTTCTGCACAGCGTTCCCGCTGAATCTGTTGAAAACCAGACGAATGGTGTCGTTGCTCACCTTGAAGCTGAAGCTGAAGCCACCGCAACAGCTGATGATGATAACGAAGAGATAAAGGTGGACCAAGACAATGGTGACGTAGCTGAAGAACAAACTGAGGAAGCTGGAGAGGAGGATGGGGAGGAGGAAGAAGAGACCGAAGAAGAGAGTGATGAGGTGTGTACCTTTCTTTATAATTTGCTCAAGACACGAAACTTAGAGCTTTGGACAGGATGATATTGAATTCATCTTAGAACCTCCGACACGGTCACTGGACTTTCGGTAGGTACACGACTTGGTAGATAATTACATTTTCTCTGAACAACACGTAGGAGTCAAAGAGGTGGACATCGACCTACTCAGCCCCGCACGCCTAGTGCTGCTGTTGCAAGTACTCCGGCACAAAGTACGTTTACTACGACGTAAAATCATTTACATTTACTCACTTCTTTTATCTGCAGCCACAAACTTGACGACCGAATACACCCCACGTGAACGTGGAGCACCTCCTTCAGAGCCTTTAAAGCCCCTATCGGTGCAAACTGGAACACCACAGTTACCGCCTTCAACACCTGCTGTGAATTTACCTGACACTGCTGTTACACAACCGACTGTTCCACCGACTGACGATGGCCCCGATCCCTCCACACTCCCTCCCGTTCGAGCTCCGCCATCACACCCTCAAATCGATCCCAATGTTCCAGGAAACTACGAGGGTCGTTCTATCTTTGAGATAGACATGACCAACCTCGCCGAAAAACCGTGGCGTCGACCAGGCTCCGACCTGGGTGATTGGTTCAACTACGGCTTTGACGAAATCTCTTGGGAACAGTACTGTTACCGACGACGCAACATGGGTGAAATGGCTAACGTACTTAAACAAAGTGTCCTAGGATTCGCAGGGATGCCAGAAGAACAGTTTCTTGCTCTTCCACCGGAGGCACGTACGATGGTGATGACTGGAACTCAGGCTTTGATGTCTGGTGGTGGGCCTGGTCCGAATGGTCCTCCTGGAGTCGGAGTCGGACCAGGAATGATGCCTGGTGTGGGTATGAATCCTATGGGCCCGATGAATCCTATGATGGCGGCGGAGATGGGTGGTATGGGTGGTATGCCGCCTATGGGCGTTGGGATGGGAGGTCCGATGGGTATGGGCATGAATGGTGATATGGGTGTTCCTATGCAAGCGCCTGGTCAGGGACCAGGACCAATGATGCAGGATGGTGGTGTGCCGGGAGGTCCAGTGCAGGTACAGGGTCTTGGACAAGGCCCGGGTGTAGGTATCCCTGGACCGAGCGGAACACCTGAACAGGGAGGCCAGATGACGTTACCTGATGGTATGCCTGGCGGACCGCCTGGTATGATGGGTATGAACATGAATATGAACCCTGACTTTGGTGCGATGCAGGTACGATATTCCCTTACTTTGTAAAGTTTATTTCTTCGGTATTGAGAACAAAACAAAATGGAAATTATGAACAGATGCAAGAAAACAACGTACAAACCCCACAAATGCATCCTGGGATGGAACCAACAGGAAGTGGAACACCAACTCCAGTCTCTGTCCCACCACGCGTAGGTTCCACCCCCGTATCCTTCCGTGGACGAGGTATGGCTCCAAATTTACCAGCTGCACCTCGCGGTGCACGTCCTACTCCTCCTGCCTTCCCCTCTCGTGGACGTGGACGCGGGTTTGACGTCGGTCCACATCCTGTACCAGGACGACCTGTATCACCACTTCCGAAGAACGTACCTACCGGTCCACGAAACCCGGGAAATAAGTATAAGGATCGTGATAATAATGCTCCTGCGGTGGAAGGACTGGACTACGGCGGTGGGGTTAAAGAAGGTGGAGGGAGTATCACGCCTGTGAGTGAACGAGACAGGGGAAGGGAGCGTGAATCGGAGGAGAAAGAGAAATCTTTATTGACAAGGTCCTGATCCTTCATATACCTCCTTATCGCATCTGTTTAATAGTGAGACTGACTCCTTTCATATTGGATTTTTTTTTCTTTAGCAGAAAGCGACGAAGCCCACCTAGAGATGAAGAAGACAGACTCGGTCGAAGCTCAAAACGGAGGTGATAATTCGTATTTGGTACTTGGAAGTGGAATAGTTCCTACCGTTTCTTGTGCACTTTTTTCTATATTTGTTCTCTTCAGTTTCATACAGCTTTAGCATCTCGTTTTACTGTACATACCATACTCCCTTGCTATCGTGTCTTATTATCTAGACCACTTGTCAATTAACATCATCTCCGAGAACTTGTTATTTTGTACTGCGTGTCAGGAGATATCCGTTCTTGGGGGTTGTGTTATCGCTTTGAGCGAACCGGCTCAGATGAAATGTATGTGAGAGACAGCATTCAAACAAAGAGTGCATCTGTTTATATGAAGTGAGATTGTTCTATACAAAATAAAGGTTGGACAAGTTCTAATATTTCTAATTCTGTTTCATCCAGACTTTTTGTCCAACCAAGAATCTGTATCTACCCTGGTGGTTCTCTTTATCTCCTCATTTCTTCAACAGCTCTTTCAACTTTCTGCACCTGTCCTTTATATTTACCCAGCTCCCCCATATCTGGTTCATCTCCCAAATCACTGATGTTCTTCTCTAGAGTTTCGATGTAGTTTGTAAAGTTTGTCTTGCTTGTGTTGATACGTTTCAAAAGGCCTTCTTTCTCCTGTTGAACTTGTTTGAAGAGTGGTTTGGCTACCTTCATGTGAGCGTGGCCTGAAGGTTGATTGTTGCCTCTGTGCTGGTCCATATTCGAGTATGTGTTGTAGTAGTTTAGCTATGTAGTTGAAGCTACACTTTTTCGTTACATTCCCTTTATATGTAAAGACATTTATTTATACATATGGACGTTGGCAAAGCAAAGGTGACAGGCAAAGTAGAATGTCAAACAGAACTGCATTGGTAATTTGGTATTGCTCTCGCCACAGAAATGCGTTGCAAACAAATGTTCTATTATTGCAAGAAGCAGACGCAAAGAGCGTGTCATTTAATATTATTGTAGACAATTTGCGACACGATGCATTTGTGCATAGACGTGGCGATGTAAGTACAACGAGGGGAAAAAAATGCAAATTTAGAGAATGTATTTTTGAATGATGAACTTATGGCGTTGTGCAATGTTTGTTTGATATTCAATTCGTCCAGTCAACTCAACTATTATTATGTGCAGAAGAAGACGTAGTGCCACGTGAAGGATCAAGGGCAACTCGGTAAAACTATGAGTCTATGATTCATTATCAGCAAAATTAATATGAGTAGGGTCGGCGAGAAAATAGAAGATCTGGAGATAGGACGGCGTTGAGAAGGTCGAAGTAGAGACCTTGTAAGTATAGTATTATTATTAAGAAGCAGCAGCGTGCATCTCAAACCCAGCGGCGCTCTGTACGGTATCGAGATACATCTGCATCTGTTAATTGTGATCTCTTGAATGTGTCCCGCCGGGAGATATCTGACAAGTGCAGAGCGGAGGACTAGTAGTAGTACTAGGAACATGGGCATCCGGCGCCGGAAGACGGAGGCTATTACTTCCTTTGACAGCCGTGCAAGTGGTGGTGAAATAGGAAATAGACACGAAGACCGAATACAGATACACAAAGCGTCAAGAAGACCGTTTATACAAGACGTCAAACTAGACAAAGGTTGTCGTAATTGATGTAATTGATGACAATGACAGCAGTTGGAAGGGAAGGGAATACGCCTGGAGCTCCACATCGGCATGGCGCTCGATGAAAGCGGAAGCCAAGCTAAAGTTCAAGGCGAATAACTAATACGTGTATGTATCTGGGGATGTTGGGGATGACGTGGCCGGCAGGCAGGGTGTATTTGTTACAGAAGCATGCATCGCGCAGTTGCGACACCAGTCAAGTTGATCCTAGGACGCCAGCTCAGAAGGACAGATATAGGAGATAGACAACGTGAGCTAAGCATGATGTGGGGTGCTGCGCATTTGCTTGGATCGTGCGGCGAGTGAGTGATAGTCAGTGACATGACAAGTGCTGGCTTCGGATGACTGAGCAGCGGCGCTCGTGGGCCTCTTGCATCTTTCATATTGTCACAGAAGGAGACGGAATTCAGGTGATACTGCCGTTGATCCTGCTCGAGGAGCGATATGAGGGCTGATGGCAGTGATAGAAGACATGACTGGATGGTCCGGCGTTCTTACATCTTCTTCCCATCTTCTTTCATTTGTTCGTAGTCGAGCTTGTGATTTGGCTTGGTTTGTTCCGCCAATCAACAACTGAGCAAGACATATATGGAAGACAGTAAGGCGACCGGGTTATCTTGCGGACAGACACAGCATCGCAACAAGGGAGAAAGACAGACCGGAATCGGGATTGTGCGAGAGAGAAGTCATTTCCAGCCTGATTATTTCATCTTCCAAACCTTGACTTGCCCAATTGGGGAGCCATGGGGAATCATGGGAACAGGGCATGAGTGATACGAGAGCATCGCGACAGTTTATAGGCAAAAGGCGATTCAGGTTGCTGCGGCCGTAGTAAAACGTACAGCTCACCAAAAAATCGGGAAAAAAGACGAGTGGAGAGGCATGACATATTAGAGCTAGCTGTGAAAATATAGAGCGAGCATTGGTAAAGGAAGAGTGGAGAAAAAGAAAGAAGATTGCGCTGGCACTAGTCCTCAGGCAACCGAGAGAGGCAGGAGCACGTGTGCATTGTGCCCGCAAATAGCAGCCTGGCGCCTGTTCTCGAGGGTTTGGACAGATACCATTCCCGCCCGCCTCTCCCTCGATTGCCAGCGCGACCAGCTCTCTCTCTCGGTCGTCTGCAATCTTCAGCCTGCGTTTCTAACGACCTTTCTTACGATCATCCACGACGCATTCCGCTCGCTTTCTTTAAAGCACAAGGTCTGCCACTTCGCCCAGTCAGTACTACGCCAGTCTCTTTCTCATCAACCCTCTTCCAATCTACCCTCCCGCCCCGGCATCCCCATCGACCGTTCTCGCCACTCCTTCCCTCGTACCGCCTCCAAACGCCGAAACACACTGACGCTCGGATATCCAGACTTACGACGCTCATCTTTTGTTGTGCCCATCGCCCAAGTCGCATGCACATTACCTACTCTCTTTGTCTCAAGCAAATCGTTCGCTTTTATCTCTCTTGAGCCCTCTCCCCGCCATTAGCGCCCTTCCGAGACACCCTGCGACGATCGATCACTACCGATTCCAAGCACCGGTCCTGAATCCAGAGCGGCCCAGATACCTCTTTTCCGTGAGTTCGACACACTTTCCTTTTTCTACAATGTCCATGTCGCTGACATACGCCGGCACTGCCTGTACTCTTCGACCCGTGACCATATTCGTTTGACTCGGCTTACCTTGGTCGAACCTATCCATCGATGACACCTTCTCCGTGCATCGCTTTTGTCTCTCTTCTTTCGCCCCGCTCCGTCGACAATGGTGCCTTGTTCCGCGTGTCTCTCCTAGCCCACAAGCATAATTACTTCTGACGATCCGAATTCAATGGATAGCTCTTTACTTTCTCCCTCACTCGCATTTGACCTGAGATCTCCCGACGACGACTTGCCATCTCACTTAACTTTAGCAAGTCCACCATCCTCCCCTCTTATGGTCTCGCCCCTGTCGCCGAGTCTATCTCCCCGAGTCTCATTTGCTTCACAATCACTCCTCAAGACGCAATTTGGCACGTATTCTTCTTATCTTACGCAGCACTCTCCGGACGCACTTTCACCCGGTCCGGGCTCTGCGACGAGCAGCGACGACTCCCGATCCCCTGTGGATAATTCGCTTGACGTTGACTTCGATAACATGGCCGACTTCGAGTACACCTACCCCTTGTCCTTCCATGGAGTAGGAAACACTGCATTTGGTGGAGGGGATGCATACAACCATTCTCAGGCGTCAGTGAACGACCGTAAACAGCGTCCTATTGAGATCAATTCTACAGATGGAGAAAGCATTTCTGTTGCTTCGCCATACATATTCGGGAACGGCGAGCTTCCATACATCAGCGGCCATCTCAAGCAAGAGTACTACACTCCTCCGAACGTCTCGGACATGAGTGCCTACAATTACATGGGCGTGGCATCACCCGACCACGCCTCGGCACAGACATACGCATACACGTCGTCACCCGAGTCATCATTCATTGACGGGACCGCATATTACTCTCCGCCGGCTCCGGTCCACGCGACGGCGCCCATTCCTATTAGCGCCCATTCACAGCAGCATTCCCCCACATATCCGATGCCTGGTCATGCTGGGCACTCAGGACACATCGCCTCAACATCCGCCGGGCAGGGAGGCTGTGATCCTCGCTTTGTCAGCGGTTCCCCACCGGATCTCGATTACCGCTCCAGGATTGCACCCGGCTCCGGCCCGAATCCGACCGGCTTTTCTCCGGTTCGTTTTGCGGGTGCTTTCGGCTCGGCTGATGCCGATACCGACGCAGATGCTGATGCTGACGGGGAAGTGGATCTTAAGGACGGGGACGATTTAATTGAAGATGCCAGCGGTGAAGAGGAACGCACAGATGATGACGGTGGTGACAGCGACTACATTGATGGCAGGCGCCGACTGAGACCTCGTGCTTCGCTCGTTGTCCCTTCTCAAGCAGCCCGGGTTACCGCCTTAACAACACCGGTGGTGGGTTCTTCGGTTGCTACCGCTGTCTCATCGTCTCCTCGCGACGGCTCGCCGAGTACAGTGATCCGAGTCCAGCGGCCGTCTGCACCGGCGCCCGTTCCTGTTCCTAATCTCACCAAGAAGTCACGAGGTCGCCGAGTGCCAACCCATCCGGGCATTGTCGTCCAATCTGACGGCGCCCCACGCCGCACGCGTGGTTATACCTGCCGAGTGTCAGGCTGCGGAAAGTGTTTCGCGCGCGGTGAACATTTGAAGAGACACATCAGGAGTATCCACACGAACGAGAAACGTGAGTTACGAGATCGCGCTAATTTTGTTTTGTGTGTATTCATTAAGCGGTTTCATTTATCCAGCTCACAAGTGTCCTCACCCTGGTTGCGGTAAGGAGTTCAGCAGACACGACAATCTATGCCAGCACATGCGAGTGCACAGAAATTTCTCTGCTCCGCGTGATGGTGGACTTCCTGCTATGTAGATTTTCCTTGCCGCGCTCCCTCGCTTTCCCACTGCTACGAAGACCCGGCAATGTCGATTCAGCTTCTGCGGATTCACTGATCGTCGCCTTTTCTAATCCCCGTACTTACGACTCATCACGACTTATAACGACTTAACGACTTTCTCTCTTGTGTCTCGTCCACAATCACAGCTTTTTGCGCATCGTTAAACCTAGGTTATTAACTTCTGGTTTTCATTCAACGGACGGTTGTCTCGAATCTATCTCAAGTTACTACTCGATCTCATTCATTACTTTTTTTCCCATGTTACTTTTCTTCTTTTCCTTCTTGTTTCAAGTCAGCAGCGACTGCGTCACTAATTGCGCAATCCATCATACCCCTGTATCTGCTGCTCTGATAGTATTTCCTTTCTCTCCCCTACCTCCCCCCTCACTCGTGCCGCCAATGTGGCCCTTTACGTTTGCTTTCAACGTTGCGATCGCGCACACACACGCTACGGGCTTTCACATTTGCTTTTAACAACCTTTTCTTGAATCAATTATCCATGTCTCTCATTTCTTTCCTTATTGTTTCAATAGTCTGACGAAGTGCAGAAGGGCTTTTTTTATTGCCCACTTTGCGAATTGCTTATCCGCTACCTCCTTGGGTACATAGTACGTACGTCACTGCAATAGCTAGCTGTATCATTTTCCCTCGTTTTCCTTCTCTTCCTCTTCTTTCCCCTGATCTACCCTGTTCGATTTCCTATTTCCCACCCGCCGAATGTCTGTACGATCCTCTCTATCCTCTCTATCTGTATTTCCGTCGTCAACAATCTTGCTGTGTATGTGGGGAGAAGCATCCGAGAAGATGGACCTTCGATTCTTTAAGAAGAAGAAAGAACGTGAATGTTGTATTTTAATCAGTGCTAGGCGAAGTGTATGTTATAGTTTGCTTGTATATGTCATGTATTTTATAATAATTAGCTCTGAGAAATGCACTGTATTCATTCGACTGCTTTATTAATTACTCCTTAGGTTGTGCAGCCACTGTTGCGAGGCAGTGATGTATCTCAAGTAAGCTAGGACCTCCATTCGGACATTTAGCATTCAAGGGCTGTAGTATTATCAAATGTAATGACGAGATTGTTGAAATACTTCAGATATAGTGCCCGATGGTAAGCATCCGTTTTGTTTTGTTTTTATTTTTATCAAGTTGTCCACTGCTTCACGTGACCGTCGTGTCCCATCTACACGACGAGGAGTTACGCTCTCTTTGAAAGTTATCATGAGCTGACGACATCGAGCTCAATGCCTTTACTTTTATCCTGTTCTTCATCCTCATCTATACTGCTGCTGAGCTTACGATTCTTCGTTGTCCTCACGTTCTTTGTGTCCTTGGTAAACGCGAATACTGAGATTCGGAACTTTCGTGTTTCGCGATACTCTGCGTCTTCTTCACTTACTACAATTGCTGCTGGAGAGGATATTAATGTGCCATGGATCTTGAGCAGTCTGGAGAATGGACTTCTGGCTTTGGAAAAGATGAACGTGACACATAATGAGCGGACGTTCCGTATTTGGCCTGCTAGTGTCGGGACGCCTTTGCACGAAGTATGCGAACCTGGCAAACCCGCTGCCAACTCGGAAGGATCGGGCGACGTTAACCACGACGCTAGCCAAGTGAAAACTGAGAGTAGAGGAGGCATGGAGAGATGTCCGAACGAACTATGGTTGGAACTTGACCTCTCTGAGTTGAAGTGGAGGTGGTATGATATGTTTACGATTCGGATTTCTTGGCCTGCATTCGTAAGTATTCGACAACATTATTTTGATTACGCTCTGTCTGTTTTTATTCAAGTGTCGTTCTGATTTTTACTTGTTTTTGTCCTTGTGTAGTACCCAACGGATTTCGACATCACATTATATTCACCTGAAGGATTCGCAGCTTATATCCATACTCGATCTCCCTCCTCGGTAGCCGAAGACGTATCAGACAGAAAAGCATCTCTAGAGGATTCGCGTCTACACTTCGCACGCATCCGACTCGTCGACACAGGGATCCGTACGCCCTCAAATCCTTCATCTACTACACCGAAGGTCAATCTAGACAAAGAACGACGAGAACCAGTCCCTTTCACAATCACCCTCGAACCTCTCCTATTCGGAGTCCTTCCCTTAACACTCCTCCCAACGATATATTTCTCAATCCCGATACTCGTCGGTGTTCTGTATGCATTTCCGTATGTGATGCAATATTTGGAGGGTGTTGCAGAAGAGGCAAGGAAGGAGTTGAATGAATTAGAGAGGGAGAAGGAGAGGAAGAAGCGGTGATGAGGTTTTTGATTTTTTGATTTTTTATGTACTTTGTTTTGTTTTATTTTGTAAATGTAAATTTATTTACTTATAATTGAAGAGTGTGAAGAACGGTTATATGCATGTACATTCTGTTGGTGGACAATATCAGCAGACATGCTAAATGTAAGTATCATCATACGAGGTACTTCAAGAAATAAGAAAAGGAATAGAAAGTCACTTGACAAAATATGCCAAGTTTCGAAAAATAAAAATGTTCAAGAAAATGAATGTGCAAATGCATACAAATAACACATAAATACTACCATGGACAAAATGGATTATATATACCCCTCACACTGTCGCACCCGCAACACTCTCAAGCTCAGGCAAATGCACAGCAGCAAGCCAAGCAAGGAACACCTCCACACGAGCACTGTGCAATGCGAGACCCAACGGAACGGATTTCGCACTGTTAGAGTTTTTGTTTGCGATGCGTTTGCATTCTGTGCAGAGATGGAGACGTGTACGGATAGGTGCGAGGAGGAAACAGAGGGACTCGAGCGAGGAGCAGAGGGATGCTAAGATGCTTACAGGTCGTTCTCAACCTTGGTTTCTTGACACATCAGGCATTTCACAATTTCTTGCCTTAAAAAATAACTTACATAATGTTAAATATTATTCATACTTTAATTTACCATTTCTGGTTGATAGAAATTGTAAACAACATTTAAAATTTTCTTTATACAAAAACTATAAATTATTTTTGACATATCTTTATTTGTGAAATCTTGAAATAAATGAGAATAATTATTTAAAACATAATTTCAAGTTTCTTTTAAAACAAAATTATAAAATTTCTTTCAAATTTTGAGACAAAAAAGATTTAGAATTTCATTTATAATATTAAATCTTATGAAATGTTAAAAGAAATTTAAAATTTTACTCAGAGAAGAAATGCCAGAAAAAAATTAAAATTATTTCAAAGTGGGCAATCAGTAGGTGATCAGTGGGCAATCAACAGGCAATCAACAGGCAACTACCAAATAAAGACATTTTCGCTTTATTTGGTAGTTGCCCATTGATCACCTGTTGATTGCCTATTGCTTGCCTGCTGATTGCCTACTGATTACCTACTGATTGCCTACTTTGAAATAATTTTAATTTTTTCTAATATTTCTTCTCTGAGTAAAATTTTAAATTTCTTTTAACATTTCATAAGATTTAATATTATAAATGAAATTCTAAATCTTTTTTTTTCTCAAAAATTTGAAAGAAATTTTATAATTTTGTTTTAAAAGAAACTTGAAATTATGTTTTAAATAATTATTCTCATTTATTTCAAGATTTTACAAATAAAGATATGTCAAAAATAATTTATAGTTTTTGTATAAAGAAAATTTTAAATGTTGTTTACATACACTTTCTATCAACCAAAAATGGTAAATTAAATTATGAATAATATTTAACATTATGTAAGTTATTTTTTAAGGCAAGAAATTGTGAAATGCCTGATGTGTCATGATCACGGTGTGCTATCGTCAGTGAACCGCGGTTCACCCGCTTAAGACTAGACGCTTGGTTCCTTGCCACTATGACCACCCAACACGACAATGGTCCTGTGTCCATCTTTACTCATTACGGTATTGAGGTGAAGGAAGTCCCGAGAGATAACTCAGAGTACACAGGGTCTTTAGCCGCTTTGTATGACAAGACCTGGAAGCAGCGAGACCCACGTGCCGTATTCAAGTTGGTAGACATCCCTCGCGACGAAAAACGGTCAGACCAGACAAGCGAACCCATCCCCGATAAGTCATGCGTACTATCTTGGCAAGTTGCAGGTGAAGTACCCTGCATCCTGCGTTCTCCTTTCCAGTGCCGCAGGATATTTGTTCGTAATGAGTATCGATGTGTCTTGGCAGAGCTCTGGAAACTCTTCGGCAAGGGTTTTGGTCATTTGGCTGGCTTTGTACCGAATGAAAAGA
This sequence comes from Fomitiporia mediterranea MF3/22, assembly GCF_000271605.1. Taxonomy (NCBI): domain Eukaryota; kingdom Fungi; phylum Basidiomycota; class Agaricomycetes; order Hymenochaetales; family Hymenochaetaceae; genus Fomitiporia; species Fomitiporia mediterranea. Next base: position 768,641 of record NW_006760400.1, on the reverse strand, counting down.
TAGCAGACATAGGAGCCTTTCCCCCCACAAATCCTTTCGTTGGTTTAGAGATCAAGTCAGTGGAGGAGCAAATGGTCCCTGGTGTAGTTATTGCTGGTACTCCCGGGATTGGTGAAATAACCTGACTTACGGTTTAGCTACTTAGCACTTATTGACACTTTGCTAGGGAAGTCCCTATTTCTCTTGTACTTGCTAGCACTGCGCCTGCTCGCACAGCAAACGACTATCCTACAGTTCGCGGGCCACGAATTTATAGTGTTTGAGAAGGCCGGAGTATTTGTCTGTTCCGATTTGCACTCGGAACTCCGATTCCTGCCAGAACATACTTGGTTCCTGGTAGACAGCAACAAGGAAAATATAGAACCGCTTCAGTCATTTATCACCTCTTGCCTTTCGTACCCTCGGAGGCTAATCGTATCGGCATCACCTCGAACGGAACGATTTGACTTTAAAAGCAAAATTCCACGACTCGCAGTTACTTGGATGAAAACATTCGAACTTTGGGAAATCATTGCAGCGTAAGCTTAAATTCTCCTTCAGCATGAGGTCGAATCATATGACATTGTGATTCCACTAGGCGAAAAGACCAAATCTTTCAGACTCCGGAGAAGGAATGCGTATATGATGCCTTTTATCACAAATATGGCCCTATTGCGCGTTTAGTGTATACATGTGCTGGCCAACCAAAAATACATAGGAGAAGCATTGTGGAAAACCTCGAGCAAGTTCCTTGGGATGGCCTTTCGCAAACGATTAGGAATTTGGCTTCAGGCTCCTTCGATAGTCCATTTTCTCACAACACAATTATTGCACAGCCTACTGCAAAAGATCGCTCCGATTTCTATGTCGAGTTCGCAACAAAGTCAGTTGCAGAGCTGGTAATGGAGACGTTTCTCAATAGAGAACAAACTAGAGCTCAAGAACTCTATCGATATTTCTTGGCATGTCCCAAGGCCAGAGCAACAGCTGGTCACTTGTTGGAGGCAACTGCTTTGGTGACTTTTCCGAGGGGCGGCGCATGGCAGATGCGGAAAATGGAGAAATTGACGAAGCGCAAAAGCTCAAAGAATCAGATTTATGCTTACAGGTCGACCGCGTCAGTGTACACGTTGGTTATTGGTCAGCGATTCGCGTTGCCAGTGCAGATTTTGGTGGGCAATACCCAGATTCCCCAGGAAGACTTTCATAAAGTACAGCAACAGACGTGCAACCCTGGAGAGGAAGAAACGAGCGAGGAAGAAACGAGCGAGGAAGAAATGAACGAGGAAGAAATGAACGAGGAAGAAACGAGCGAGGAAGAAACGAACGAGGAAGAAACAAGCGAGGAAGAAACGAGCGAGGAAGAAACGAGCGAGGAAGAAACAAGCAAGGCAGAAAGCAAGTCAGCTACGTTTTGCATCCCGAAAGCTTCCAACAATCCAGGTTTTGATGCATGGATTTATTGCCCGGAACAGAAGCTTTTGGTGATTTTCCAGGCTACTACTTTAAGGCAGACTCACAAGATTCAAACTACAGCATTGGAGTGGCTTTGTGTACCCAAGGGCGTAAAAATCGTACTCGTCGTTGTGTCGGATGAGGCAGGTGGAATGCAGGTATCCTTAAGGCCGGAAGATTCTAGTTGGATCAGTGATGCGTATCGTTTAGTAATGTAGGCACCTCCTTATTTGTCTTGACTTTTCGCTGTATAATACCAATTATATGTCTGGATTGGACTGTACTACAAATTATGTGTTCTATTAGTCTCAATTATTCACATTCTTTTTCGGCATTTGATATCTTCAGTGTGACAGCAACATCTTACTAGTGAATATTCAAACATAGTTATATTATTTATAGGATGAAGCTAGACTTTCCTAACTAACACAAAAGTTTTCCTAGATATAAGATAGAATTTAAGGACAATTTTAGGTCTCTAACAATAAATTTTAGTAGACAATTTCAAGCAGAATAGAGTTTACACTGACAAGTAATAGGTACACATATTTATATTACAGCCCTTTATTCTCTTGTATCTAAAGAAAACAAAGGGTGATATATGTATATATGGTTTGTCGGTCGCCAAAATCGGCATAATCATATACGAGGTGCTTCAAGAAACAAGAAAAAGGAAGTCACTTGACGAAGTTTTGCCAAAAGTTCAAGGGGGGAAAAGATGTGTAGGCATATAATAAGACATAAATATTTTCATATACCATGCATGGATCATATACCCCTCACACTGTTGACGCAACGCTCTCGAGCTCAGGCAAATGCACAGCAGCAAGCCAAGCGAGGAACACCTCCACACGAGCACCGTGCAATGCGAGACCCAACGGGACGGATTTCGCGCCGTTAGAGTTTTCGTTTGCGATGCGTTCGCGTTCTGCGCGGAGATGGAGACGTGTACGGATAGGTGCGAGGAGGAAATGGAGGGACTCGAGTGAGGAGCGGAGGGATGCTTGCGGGTCGTTCTCGACCTTGGTTTCCTGAGGCCCTATAGGTTGTGGTGAGGAATCGAAGTCGGCGTCTGAGCTGAGAGATGGACGACGACCTGATGCTGGTGAGGTTTTGGTGCTGCATGACGTCGACGTCGAGGGTCCCGCGGAGGACGAACTCGAAGCGATTCCCGTATCGTCATCTGTAACAACCAAAACAGGCGTTAATGATGCGGTTGGAGGAGGTTCGTCCTGCGAACAAGGGGGAGATGCATCGCGTGTGCGGAATCGGACGAGTGCATTGGGCAGTTTACCATACTTCCATCCACCAGCGAGTCGTTCGAGCGTCTCAACGAACTCCGCCTGCGCCATCGAGCGAGGAGCAAGGAATACTGGATAACCTTCCAATCCCGCAACGATACCAGCCGTGTTTGCAAACGTAGTTAAGAGAGTCTCGTACTCTCCCAACAACAGCAGGCAATTCAGGATATTAAAATGCGACTCGAGCATGAATGGATGATACGTCGTGAATGCGAGTGGGACGTCCGTCAGTGCATCGGCCTCGGGTGATAGAGGTTCGTGCGATCGATTAATCGGACGGAACTTGTCGAGTAGTGCGAACCCGCGCTCAACTTTTTGTAAAGGGTCTGTCGCAGGCTCCATCATGCAGTACATCTCAGCGGAAGGCTCCACCGAATCGAAACGAGAAAGGAACTTCTCGTAGTCCCGTTTGCTTTTCCTCAACAACGCACAAACCTGCTCGCGGACAGTACTGGTACTGGTACCTTCACAGAACGCCGAACGATACGCACGCGCCTTGACACCATCCGATCGTCCAAGTGGACCATCTGGGTTATTAACTTCTATCCCACCATATTTTCCGTGAATATTAGATAACTGTAATTCACCGAAATCGTTAAGCGGGATGCGCGGGATTCCTTCGAGCTTGAAGATCGTTTCCTCGATAAGGTATAATGCATGTGTGAAGTACGTCGCGCCACGAAGGAACAGGGCCTGAAGTTCTATCGGGTCCGGTGCGTCTGGTAAGACAGAAGGATGGATAAGAGGCTGTTCGCCACTGGAACCCTCGATCGCTGATGCTGTACCGTCCGGTGGCGCCTGCCCGTTGACTCTGTTTTTTCGACGCTTTGCTTTCGGGTGATTGGCACTGTTGGATCTTTGTGCTGGATTATGAGCTAGACGTGCCCGACGAACAGCTCGGGATTCTTTTATGGTATGTGTAAAGTCTTTCGCGGCTAGCACGAATTCGTCTCTGAAACAGTGGACTATCCCTCGGGTACGGTAGAACTCCAGTCGTTGCGGGCTGTCCGCCATTAGCTGATCTAATATAGCTGTAGACGTCGATTCTGCGAGTTGTCTACAAAATATTCATACGTTTTAGTTGTTGAACTTCTGTTAAAATGTAGGTACTAGACCATTACCTCGAAGGTATCTTTTCATGAAAGAAATGTACATAACGCGCATTAACGTTCTTCGGGTCTGCAACTCAATTTACTCATGAACCGATTGAGCCGCTAAAACCGTCTCACTCACCGACTTTAAGCACCTTCTCCGCAATATCATCGAATACAGTCCCTCTTTGCATGACCATGACACTCGAAGCGATCTCATCTGTTTTGTATGCTTCTGCCAGCTTTTGGACGGCGAGTGCACGTAAACGGTGTACGCGCGTAGCAGACATAGTAGTATTCCTTCCTCCGTTATTATTTACACCACTTCCACTGAGATCGTTCAAAGAACCTAGTCCAAGAGCTTGTGCGGCCGTCCACGAGCTTCCATTTATCCCATTCACACCACCTCCAGATCCACCACCTGTACCGTTATTTCCACCGCCAAGAGGCTGTAAAGACCCGAGAGCGGCGGCTGAGAGGCCTGAAGAAGCTCTTACGGAGAGTTCGGCCGCTTCGTCAATGAGACGTCGGATATTGATGACTGAACGGAAGACGCCTGGGTCTACGGGAGGTGGTGCGGCTTTGCCTATTAGTGAAGGTGACGGTTGAGGGAGTGCGAGACTTGCTCGTGTTGGTGAAACAGGCCGAGAACAGTGGTTATAGTTGTAACTGTAGGAAGAGGACGTTGAAGATGGGAGAGAGAGAAGTGAGTTACTACTTCGGTCGCATAGACGGGAGAAACCTGTTAAGCGACGTTGTTGTTGTGAAGTGGATGAGGGAGGTGGGACGTCCCAAGAAGAAGGTGAAGTTGGACGAGTATCATTTGAGATTGTCGTAGGATCGAGGTTGAGGGCGAGTAACGACTCGAGCAGCTCAACCGGGAGCTGCAGCCATGGTCCCTGTATTCATGCATTACAACAAAGTTCATATTGTAAGCATCCAACAAAATGCTTTAGAGAAAAAGAGACACGCACATGATACGAACTTATATACTTCCAGTGCTTATTCCTGCTAATACACAGAACGCTCCCATTCGTATTCCCATTCCCAATGTTATTCGCACTGCTGCCATCCGAGCTCGAAGCCTTGCTGCTGCTCTTCGTACCACCACCACCACCACCACTTTTCTTCGTCCGTCTCCTCTTTTTCTTCTTCGCAGCCGAAGAAACACCATTTGCATTCCCAGTCTCAGCAGCAACATAACTGCTGTCTTCAATATTTTCCGACGTCAACCCATTCACGTTGTCCACCCGAAGAAGAGATTGAAAGTGGGCATTGTCGACGTCCGAAGATGAAACAGGCTCGACCATAGTCTTCGTACTCGGCACGTCTTCAGACATCTTATGCGAATATTTATCCTAGTAGCCGACGCAGACCTATGCTTTGTCCAGCCCCTTCATTGAAGGACTGAAAGAATTCGGAAGAAAGGAGACGGTGGCTCTCGTCCGAGAGTTCGGGCAGGCAAAACAGAATTACAGGTAAACCGAGCGTGATAACTCAGAGCATCTCCTAATTTAGAAATCAACTCTACTACAAGTGCGCCTCGGCTAAATTTGCTCACACATAAACAAAGTAAACTCTAACTCAAATCGTTCCTGTACACATGAGAGAAACACTTATTAAAAGTAGAAGACCAAACAAGCACCCGAAATGCAATCTGCAATGAAAGAAGTACAATGAAAGGGGTCTCAGCAGTTTTAATTTGTGTCTATTATTGAGGAAGCTGCTTTGATTCTGCAGGTACGTTTATTGTATATACAATCTACTCATTACTTACACTTTTGCAACTAAGAAAAAGAGTAGATTAGTACAATTAAATGAAAAGGAAAGAGAGTATACCGAGAGTATCATATTTGCGTGAAGGAGGAAGCAGAGTGGAATAGAGGGCAGAAGAGATCCGAGAGAAAACGTCAGCACAGAAACAAACTCTAACTCAAATTGCTCATGAGTATATGACAGAAGCACTTATTCGTTTCGTAAACGACTGAACACTCACCTAAGATACAAACAGCAATGAAAGTTTATACAGAAAGAGCCGCACAGCGTTCTATTTAGTTTAGTAGTCTATATTTAGGAGAGCTGCTTTGATTCTGCATGTATGTTTGTTTTATTGTACGTACAATCTACTCACTACCTACGCTTTCACGATTAAGAAGGGAGGGAGAGAGTAGAGTGGTATCATCAAATGAAAGAGGAGAGAGAGCGCACCGAGAGAGTCATATTACGTGACTGAGGGGGAGGGGGGAGTGGATAGAGGGTTTGTAGAGAGCCGAGAAGAAAACGTCATTACAGCGAGTCCATGCAATTCAAACGCCAAAGAAATAAAAAGGGGGGGTGGGGAGAATGAATAAAGGCGTGTGCACCTTATGTCCGAGAGCGTACTCTGCAATTAAAATAATTAAAATAAAAGAGAAAGAAAGAAAGAAAGCAATAACTAGGACTAGGAAAGCACGAAGGAAAAATGAAAGTATTGAGGAAACGATAGCATGCTATACCTGGAGGGAGTAATGAAAAATCCTTGATGAAATGTCTTGAAAGAAGTGTATCGATGCAATGCAGGAGATAGTCCGAGAGTCTGTTTACTGATAATCACCTTGGGGCCGTGGAGGGGCAGCACCTGGAGGAAGATTGTACAAAGATGAACGCGAGTACCGGTTCGTCTGCGGCTGTTGTGACGACGGCCTCCTTGACTGCGGCCTTGCTACTCGACGAACCCCTTCCGGTCCGGGTACAGGTCCTCTGTCTTCCAAACTGATTCCACGCGCCCTCTGCTGAGCCTGGTACTGCTGTGGCGAAGACTGCTGACGAGCAGCCGAAGCCTGAGTATCATCTGACTCTGAGGTCGTTGTCGTCCCGACCGAGTAATCCTCATCATATCCTGCTGCTTGTTGCGGAGTGGTACGATAAGGGTTCTGCGTCTCGCCCGGATACGCGCTCGACACTGTACCTTGTCGCAGCACGACACCTCCCATGCTTCCACCAGCACCTTGCCCCGCCCGGTTGACGAAGTTTTCAATCGGGTTTGACGGCGGAGGCAAGAACGGCTCTGGCGAACTGTAGGCGCTGTAATCGCCCGGTGGACTAGGTATCAACCGCGCCCGAGAACCAGTATCTCCAAGCATGGGCACCTCTTCGCTGTTTCGAGATCCAGGCGTCGTTGAGAGCCCGGTAGGCCTACTGTTGTTCACCGCCAAGGGTGCCGGAAGCATGACCAGTGGCGAACTATCGAACCTAGGCCGAGGCTGACCACCATAGCTAAAGGAGTCGCCCATATCCGAACTCTGGTGTTGGAACGTCTCCGATGTTGAAATCATAGAAGTCCTAGACATCACAAAGCTTATCAGATCTGACGGCATAGGTGATGATAAACAATAGTACTCACCGCTTCGGAGAATTAGAGCGCATATCAAAGAATGTTGAGTCGCGGGACTGTGTGCCACCGCGCCATCTACGCTCACGCTCGAATTCCGCCCAGCGCTTCATGACAATATGCGACGAATCAAATTCTCCTTCCTTATCACCGTGGCTCCCGCCCTTATCACCAGATATTTGCCGCGTTTGGCCCCAGGAAAAGTCATCGAAGTGCCAATACGCGTATGCTGGTAATACAAAGTTCCATATCGGTAGCGACAGCAGATAGATCAACATCCATCCAACGTACGCGACCTTGCGGGACGTCACCACGATAAGAAGACCAGGGAGACCGAGAATAATCGCCAGCAAGATGAGCGGAATAGTCGTACTCGAACCACCAGGAATAATAGACTCGATAATAAGGAAAAGCGTGAACGAGATGGCAGCCGGAAGAACGAGTGTACCCGCCAGCTCCATGAACACAACAAACTGCATCGAAAAACAGAACGTTCCACAAAGATCCCTAACCAAGAGAAGCTCAAACAAATTGTGTACAGTCGAGTTAATCCAACGTCGACGTTGCGATAGCAAAATACTGAACGTATCCGGTACGATCGTTTTGCAAACCGCCTGCGGACAGAAAATCATCTTCCGCTTCGGGAAGGTCTTGAGCATGAGCGTGGTCAAGAACCGATCCTCTCCAAGAAGTAACAAGTTCTTCTTGTGCAGAGTGTCAACGACGTTCTCCGAGTAATGTTCCACGATATCCGGGTTAGCCAGAATAGGAACCCAATATCCGCCTGCACCTTTCGGAGCCTTCAGACGATACATACTGAAGCAACCGGGTAAACAGGTGACACCACCAAACATTGATTCGAATGCCTTCGTCATGTGGTGGGAGATATAGTACTCGAATACTATTGGCCGACTACAGTCAGCATCAAGTATTGTGATTGTAATCAAGTTACTGACCTTGAATCATCGTGACCCATGTCTCTGCCTTGTTTGCGATCTTAGTCTCACCGCAAAGACCCATAATTTCCTCATCGTGTACCATACACGATACCATGCGCGTCAACGAATCAGGGAACACCTTCGTATCCGCGTCTACACACAAAACCAGCTCATACCTATCCGGGCTAACACCCGTCACACGCCAGATCGAGTTGAAGAACTCGTACTCAAGCGTCGTCATACGCTCGTCAAACATGACCTTCTGCATGAACGCCATCAGCACGATTTGGGAATCACGCTTCCCGCGGTTTCCGGGCTTGGGATCGTTCGCCTCAAGCGGGTTCCCACACTTCGCGACCAATACTATCGGTACCCGCTGTTGCTTCGAACGCTCAACCGTGTTGTCGTCATACGAATAGAAGCCGGCATACACCTTAGCCATGTTATGTTTCTTATGTCCGTCAGCGATGGCGACATACGAATGCGCCTCAACCTCATCTGCAGGGACGACAAGCTCCGTCATCATGGACAACACAATATCCGGGGTCGCCAAATCATTACCGGCTCCCTTCACCATACCGTCGGCAATAACCATGAGCAACTTGTGACTATTCGGGTAGTCGGTCGTAGCCAGCGAGTCTAGCGTTGTCCTCAGACCTGCAACGGACTCGGAATACGCGGTAACCAGACAGATAGTATGCGCCAAAGGGAAGTTGAATGGCATATAGTCAGCCGAGGGCTGCGGCACGACATTGTTGAGTGGGAACGGGCAAGGCGCCTCGTTGAACGAGCCCTTTTGCGATGCACTATCAACAAGGGACGTTGAGCTGCGCGACGAACGGAACGCAGGTGTGTCTGGTGGACTCAGTTTCTTGGCCCCTCCACCACCGTAAGTCGTGCTTCGCTTGTATTGCACGGCATCTGCACCGCGACTCCCGACGAGCTTTGGAACAGTCTCGGAAGGTGTGAAACGCGACGTTGAGGGGAAGAGCGCCGTCTTGCGCTTGCTGTACTTGTCCGTCATGCCGTTCTTCTGGACGTTCGGCCTGTAGCTACTCGGTGCTGGTCGATAGATGTCATCCGTCCAGTTCTCAATTTCCGCGGCTCGACGCATGCGCTGCTCGTACGTCTCGTTACCGAATGCACCTAACCTCCAGGACAAGAACCAGCCGAAGATCACGGCCATCCCGAACTTGATGGCAACGACACCAATGATGAAAATTAGCGATACATATAGCACAATGTCAGAAGCAACGCATCCAATTGTGATCGTGTCGATGAAGCCAACAGTGATGATATCCTGCAAGCATTTCCCGAGCGGTTTCTGGTTGGTCCGAAGGAACATCATTGTAATGTCACGCGCGTTGTACGTGCCATTCGCTGTCTTGAAGTCCTCAAAGATGTCCGGGAAGCTTACTTGAGCCTTATTCAGCCAGTTCAAGAGACTAAAGTCCAGTACGTTGCTGTAAAACGGCAGATCAGAATTACCGACAAGACAGAAAGAACGACGGGTTACTCACCTCTGGTAGACTGCGAGGTTGCGAGACGGGTTCTTGACGTCATCCCAAGTATAATAGACCTGACCCTGCGGAGACATCTTAGCAAGATCACCACGAGCGGTGCTAGAGACGTGACAGGTCGTGTTGGTGTCGTAATTCGTGAGATTGACGCCTGAAGTTCCGAACTGATTGAAGACGTTGCATGGGAAGTACCATTCTAAATCGTCGTTGGCTACGGGGATGGTCGAGTTGCTTGCACGTGTGATGATGTTCCGACAAGAGCCGCCGACGTTTTGGAACATGAATGATATATCTGCACCAGCAACGCCCCAATTGCCCTCAAACAAAGGATTGGAATGTCCATCGAATGAACCGGTAGCAGGGTGGTCGAACTTTGAAAAGTCATAGTCGTAGCCGTGGATGATGACCGAGCTATTGCCAACTGACCCAGAGCGGAAACGATCGGCTGGCGTTCCACATACAGCCTGTGTGAAACCGAAAGTGATGAAACCAACGCCAGCCATGAGGCACATAATTATACTGAGAAGGCCCATCTTCTCGCGCCAAGCTCGCTGTTGTTCGGGTGTGCGGATGCCTAAACAATAGGAGCTCAGGCCGTGAAGAGACCAGAAATAACTGTCAGCCACTCACCAAATACACTGAGCATGAAACCTGGGATACAAATTGTAATGACGACACAATACATCATCCAAGCATCAAGAGGACCGGGAACGTCTGAACAACAGCGTCGCTTCTTTTGCGGCGCATCGGGCTCGCTGTTGATTGTCTGCCGAGACCTGTTTCTGCGAAGTGTTGCACCGCGCTTGAATAAGGCCAGGCCCGACTCTGGGACATCTTGCTCCCGTGCTAGGAGTGACTTCCCGCGCCGGAGAGGGGCTCGCTGAGGATAGTTTCCCGTCGCTGAAAACAAGTGGTCAGCATCGAACGTAGAGATAATAGCATGAACATACAAGAAGGCAAGAGTCCGAGTCTGCCTGCACCTTCGTCCTCCAACTGTGCGGCATGAGTTCGGTAATGCCATAATCGATGACCAGGTTCGATCTTTTCCCTGTCTGGACGAACGAGGCTCTTCTTCCTGGCCACTCGTGAGGGATCGAAGCCACTGCCAGCCCCACTTTCAAGGGCTAAGTCGTCCGGCGTGGGTGGGAGAGCACTGTCGCGGTAAGCCGAAAAGTAGCGTTGTCGCGAGTCGTCGACCTGGCCATGGCGGTCGCCTAGCTCTGTGTTCTGAAAGGAGACATTTCCACGACCAGCAGGGGTCGGATTGAGCGGCGGACGGTTGTGAGGGTCATCGTGGTAGGCAGGTGGGTTGGAGGTCGGGTTGGCGGTGTTGCCGCGAGGCGGCGCAGAGCGAGGGGGGCGTTGGTCGCGGCGGTCCATTGCAGCAACCGCTTGGCGCCACTGGGTGGATGAACGCAGAGCAAAAGCGAGAGAGAAGGAGAGGTGGAGGTGGACGAAAGGAAAGAGTCGTCGAACGAGGGCTGGTGCCCGGTGAGGGAGTGATGTAGGTGTGAGGGGCTGCCCGCCTCACTGGGCTGACCGTTCATCTCCACAAACAGCTCAATGTTCACACGCGCTCAGCTCCATGTGTAAATGGGAAAACTGTGTCCACATATGGCAGGTGTATTTTTATACGTGTTCTTTTTTCTGTCATCGGCTCTGCGTGACATGTCCGTGCACAAGTCCGACATACTCACGACGGCCGCTGCGCAATCACTCCCATCGGCGCCCTCAGAAGCACTCCAAGGAGCGGATGACACACGCCGACTCATCCCCGTCGTCCAGTTTTTTTTTTGTTCGCAACGACGAACACTTCTATGTTCTAGATTGGGTTATTTGTCAAATTGTTCGACGCGAGCACGTGTGAAACGCGAATCAGCAATTCCCGACGCGTCGCTCGTCGAGTCAACCGCCTGCACAGCGTATTCGATGCGCACTACCCACTATCGATACGCGCACTGGCGCATCATTGCCTAATCTAGCTAATCCCGAGCCTTCGCGACTCTCACTGGGCGAGAACGCGTTGACTCGGCACCGATATCCGTGACTCGCCATGGGCGCCTATCTCTCCTAGGCCTCTCCTTCTTTGTCCTCTCTTGCCAAAATGTCGGGCACCTCCCTTTCTCTTTGCCGCGCACGTCCCTTCGCGATCTGATACCGACTCCCGAGCTCCCCGCCCCTCCGCCCCGCCCTCCCGCCTCGCGCCCTGCGCCCTCTACCCATTGCGCTTTATCTCGTTCTTCTTTAAGCGCCAAGCGCCCTATAAGAGAGGCTCACCGCCCTCCGGCGTCCCATCAGCACTTCCGCCTCGCCTCGCTCCCGCCTCTTACGCCCCCCTAGTCTAGTTATCTCTACGCATACCGACTCAATCAATCAGCCATGTCCTCTCGCTCAGCTCGCACCTATGACTGGCAGCGGCTCGCCTCGCCAGCGCCGTCAAGTACTTCAGGTTCCGGATCCGGGCCTGGCTCCCATCACAGCGCTGGAGACCAGTTTCACGGGCTATACCCGAATGCCCCGCACCTTAGGCCCATTGCTCTACCTGAGACAGGTAGTCCAATGATAGGCTTTACGAGCCCGGGATCGTCGTCATCTTCGCGGTCTCGCCATGTGTCCCTTCCCCCTGAAGGAACTGGTCTTGGAATATGTAAGCTCTGCGCGCTTATTTTCTATCCATTCAAGACATCACATGAATAAAACATTTATTCGTTCATTTCTGACTTACTTCTTATTTGTTGTTTAGATGGCTTAACTTCATCCCTGACCTCACCTGAGAGCATACAGTCCAACGGTCATATGGCCGCACCCACCGTCCACCCGCTCCTCCGTGGCAGTGCCAACTCTCTCTCTGCACCGCTCGCATACAACTTACTTGTTGCACCCACCACACACGGTACATACGCACTGCGAAACGCAGACGGCGCCAGAGTCACATCTCACGACCTCTCCCTCCCCGCAACACACCCTCCCTGCTCTGCTCTCCGTGTCTCACTCCTCCTATATCCAGGCGGTGCCTCCCGCGCACCGCGTCGTTTCCCCTGGGACATCACACTTACACCCTCCCGTCGCGCCTCTGCACCTCCTACCGCTCCAGGCCCTTTGGCATTCGGCGACGCGCTCGCATCGCTTCATCTCTCTCTCCTCGTACCTGTCTCTGAGACCGAGTTGAGGCAGTTCTCGCCGAGTGAGGTGCAGAATGCTCGAGCGATATTCGCTGCGAGGAGGACAGCGTATCCGAACTCACCTGTTAATATCGTACGCGCGGACTTTTTGTGCGGATGTACGGAGTTCGCGGGGTTCGTACGAAATGCGGATTACTCGTTCGTCGTTCGTATGGCGCCGTCTTCTTTTACTTGATTCGGGTTTCATATTAAGGAGTCAATCAATTCGCTCTTCTGGTTTTTTGGTTTTCTTTCCCTCTTGCTCTTTTGGATTGATACGACTCTCGCGCTGATACTGACGCTTCCTGATCTGACTGCTTTTGACTGCTATGCTTTTTACACTTGGTTTGACTGACTAAACTCCCCGCTCTATGACCTTTCTCTCTTGGTTTGATCTCCTTCATCATCTCTTCCATCTCTTTAACTTTGGATTCGACTTTTTTATCGAACTTTATCACGCTCTCACATTTCCCTTCTTTCGTCTTCCCCTGCATCCCCATGACAGAAACGACTCACAAACGGTATAAACTTCACAAACGGCATAAACAATTTCGCATATACACATAAACATACAAACATACATACAACATCTATACTCTGTACAACTCATCCAGCATCCCAATCCCCCAACCCGTTTCCCTTTTCCCTTTTCCCCTCCACCATAAACTCGCAAACCCACCATTCATTTGACTATGTATCTCTTTATTCGCGACACATTTGTATCGTTACCATACCACATACTACATATCATTGCACTTGCTCTACCTTGTTTTGTTTTGTGCGTTTCCCGTTGTAGCTCTCAATACCCGGAATTTGTATTTCGTTTTTATCACCATTTAATCGCAGCCCCTTCACCTCTCCTAATTTGTTTGAATTGTTCGGGAATTTCCTTTTATAGTCTTTACTTTCGGCTTCTTTTCTTATCACCCGTCCTTTCTTACATATACCTTTTCGTTCTCTTCTCTTGACTTCTCTTTTCTTCTTTTCTTTTCGTTTCATCGGGTTCTTCTTTATTTTGTTTTAGTTTTTTTTCTCCCTCTCGTTTGTTTCCGTTCCCTGTTTGCAAATCATTGTTTTGTGTATTGCTCTGCCCACTTTCCCCTTAATGACAAGTATTGGTTTTTGTATTGTTTAGAACTTAAATCCTAGATTCTGGATCCTCTACTCAATAAGATGATGAAGAGTGTGTTTTATCATTGATGATATGTAAATATGAGTGCACCTTCCCCCATCTTTTCTTAAGTACATATATGCCCTTTGACTTCTCTTTTGTCCTGTCTTGTCGGATTTTTTGTTATTTGTTTAGACCTTATTTTTATTTTCACTCGTCCCTGTTCCCTGTCTGCCAAGCCCTGTCATTTTGTGTATTGTTCTGCCTGCCCTCCCTCCCTCCAATACTGAATATTGGTTTCCTCATTCCGGATCCCTGCTCAAGACTGCCTTTTATCAGTGATATTAGATACTTACAAGTACAGGAATTCCTGGTACTAATAGTCCGTTGATTTGACTACATGTAAGTATACTTTCTGTTACTAAAAATCCCTACAGTGTAATAATGCCAATTGATATCTGGAATAACATCCAAGCAAGCAGAAACCTTATTCACTGCTCAATATAGTAAAGCTTGCAAGCCTAAACCGGCAGACAGTAAAAATTACAACATATTGATATTCTAGGAAGGCATTTATGCAAAGTTAACGTACATTCCTGCAGGAACTGTGGCGTTTGATGATTCCATTTTCTATTCGCCAAGCCTTTACGCAACTTGTGCAAAGTTGTGCTTTATAATGGACAATTGCCCCGCCACCTCTTCCCAGATAAAACTATACACATTTTCTGTGCAAACATGGCAAGTCAAGACCAGCAGCAGAACATACAACATAAAGCGAATAAGGAAGAGATTGAAAGAATCATTACAGCTAGCAAAGAAGCTGCTTCTACTAGACTGAGAGAATACGAAGAAGAATCCGATGAATACAAGCAAGCAAGCTCTGATATGGAGAAATGGGGACAGTGGGAAGAGAAGTTCAAGCAGATCGACAAAAATGATCCTGAGTCTGTCCAGAGCCTTTTTACACAAATTCTTAGTGGTTGTCATGATGAAGTGTTTCGTCCAGTGCAACGTACATATTAGCTTGGGTTGACGAAAGTCGGTAAAACATAGAACAGAGTATGACCTAGAAACACATCTTAATTTGCATAGAGCAATCCCATAGGAATGATAGAATAGATATAAAATATAGGAGGAGTGGACTGTGGGTGCGTCCATATGCCCGTTGGACTGTGTGCTCTCAGGACCTTTGTCTTCTTTTTCTGAGAAGTGCTAGTATTGCCAGTGGCCTTTATAGTTGCTGTTGTCCAGTCCAGGACTGCTGTGGACCAGGTCCGGACCTGGACTGGACCTCTGGTCCGGTCCGATTGAGGACCGGTCCAGTTGGGTCCAACAGGGGTCCAGTCCGCGGTCCAGCGTTTGACAAAAATTTCCGGACCGCTTTGGACCGCCTGGACCCTGGACCGGACTGTGGACCGTTTATATTGTAGATACTACTTCTTTAAGGCATACAAATGGACTGTACAGAGCCTAATAGATGTGAACTACTCTTACATATATTGTATAGTGTATTGTATACCCTTTAAGTATACAAATAGACTATACTGTGTCTTACAGATGTAAACAGCAGTTTACATTGACCATGGGAACTGATTTCTATTACACTAGTACTTCTTGTGTTTTACACTTAGTATAATACAAATAATAAAAGTAATTGTATTCTGATACATATAAGCTTACATATATTCAGAAACATATTATTATAGTACTTAATAGTATATCTATCTTATATAATATGTTAATAAGACAGAATTATTTTAATATATATTATATAATTGGTCCAGAGGTCCGGACCGGGTTCGGACCTGGACTGGACCGCTGGTCCGGTCCACAAGAGGTCCAGCTGGGTCCGGTCCAAGGTCCAGGATTTCATAAGAAATCGGTCCTGGTCCGGTTCACGGTCCAGCAAAAACCTGTCTGGACCGGACCTGGACCGGACCGCGGCAACTATAGTGGCCTTGCAAATGACAAATTGTGCAAGGTCCGTGCATTCGCTAGACTTTCAAGCGTTGCTTCCTATAGCTGGGAGCTGATATTGTACAAGAAAAAGGTTATGAGGCAGTGCCAACTCTCTCTACCTACGCGACGATACATACGTACTGCGAAGCGCAGACAGCGCCCGGCCAGGGTCACGTCTCACGACCTCTCCCTCCCAGGCTCCTACCGCTCCAGGACCTCTAGCATTCGGCGACACACGTGCATCGCTTCATCTCTCCCTCCTCGTACCTGTCTCTGAGACCGAGTTGAGGCAGTTCTCACCGAGTGAGGTGCAGAATGCTCGAGCGATATTCGCTGCGAGGAGGACAGCGTATCCGAACTCGCCTGTTAATATTGTACACGCGGACTTTTTGTACGGATGTACAGAGTTCGCGGGGTTCGTACGAAACGCGGATTATTCGTTCGTCGTTCGTATGGCGCCGCCTTCTTTTGCTTGATTCGGGTTTCGTATCGAGGATTCAATCAATTTGTATTACGAGATGATGAGTTTATCACAAGACGATGACTTCATAATGTCTCAGTTAGAATACATACAATATAAGGACGAGAGACACTGAGTGGTCAATCATCACCTCACCCCTTGTTCTTGTGTGCCTTCTCTCTTCACAGGTTATAAGCCTTACACTCCCTACCTGTATTAACTTAGCAATATGGTTCCCCCTTACACTGACACACACTACAAACTAGCTGACATACTTAAATACTTTAGTCAAAACATTATAATACTTAAAACCAAAGCTAACTACAAGATGTAGCACTACTGTATTGTTTCTAGTGTTATAGTTACATGCTTCAAACACTTACTAAAGGATGAACCACAGAACAAAGCTGAGAGGGAGATGGCTAAGGCTATTCATACATGTATAGTTAATAGTATTACTAATACTATATTAGTAAACTATATGTATTTCAATATGTTTATCCCTTAGTTGATGAAGGCACTTAAAGAACACTTTAACCCTCAAACAGTATGTAAAAAGGCTATTAACAAATCAGTACTGTTTATCTGTAGAGATCATGTTAAACATTTTAGACATACATTGGACAGACTTGAGGAAGCATATACAACCCTGTCTACTAACAGTGATCCACTAAGAGACTCTACATATAAAGTAGTAATATTACTTACTACCCCTGAACAATATACACACATAGTAAATATAATAATACAATCTACCAATACTTAAAACAAAGGCAAACTAGTTAATAAACATAAGAAAGTTGAACTGAAGCAACTAATTCTTATATTATAGAATGCTTACAATGATTACTGTACTAAATGAGTACAAGATTCTAATGATTAGACAAAGAATAATGTACACACTAATACAATGTATAAAGCTAATAAGTAGAGGAAATTCAATCTGCTGAATCTGTTCAATCTGTCAAATCTGTTCAATCTGCCAAATCTGTTCAAACTGACAAAATCAAAATGTTTCAATTGTGGAAAAACAGGACATTTCTCTAAGGAATGCTACAAACCTCCTACTAAAGCTACAAAGCTTGCCTGTACCAAACATCAAGCTAACATTGTGTATAAAACAAACTAAACTGTGGAAAACATAACAAATACATTTGTTATTGAAAATCTAAACAAAAACAATGTTAAACTAAAGGAAGACAATATTGAAATGAACAATAATGCTTACACTCTTATTCTAAGCAACCAGGACAAACAATTTGAACAATATGCTTCCTAAGTATGTACTAACATATTTACAAATACAATCATAGCTAACAAGAAATTCTATACACAAATGATAGATTTACTCAATTCTAGTGTATTAATACATGCTACTCCTTATCTATTTTGATTAACAGACATACACAACATAACTTCTACAATTGTAACTATTGCAAATAGATTAACAATGACTCTTAATAGAGCTGGATCTATGTATATTGAAATCCTGAAGAATACACAAGAAAGAAGTGTTATAACATTACAAAATGTCTATTACTATCTACAAATGAACTTTTCCCTCATAAGTCAAGTACTACTATGTAGGGAAGGCTATTCTTTTATGTTTACAAACAATACTTGTACTATAACATTACTATGTAACAAATATGTCAGACATATACAGTTGAGAAATAACTTGTATATTTTGTACAATAATCATTTGTTAAAAACAATGAACAAACTATCTATTTATAATATACAAAAATGCCTCAGACATATAAGTTATAATTATATCAAACAATTATTAAAAACACAACCAAGTGTACTGTCAACTAAAATAATAAACTACAGTGAAACCTGTCATTAAGTATGACCTACTGTGAACAGGTGAGGCTATACTTAATAAGAGGTTATACTTGTTAACAGTAGCTTAAGTAAAGTAATAAAATTTCCTTATTTGTAGTACATAACTTAATAATACATTGTCTACTTAAAAAACAACCAAATATCAGTCTGTTCAAGAGAACTATTTATTTTCTTACATAGGTTTCTTGTAAGCTTTGGAAAAAGTGCTCTAGCCTTAGTAAACTCAGTACCAATCTTACTCTGAAAGAGCACATTAAGCTTTGAAAGTAATTGGACAGCCTCTGTATAGCTTTTAATGCTTCAACTTTTGTGCTTTACTATGGGCAGGATCCTTTGGTAGAGATGTATCATTGACTGTACTTGTTTGTGGATGAATACTAGTAGAAGTATGGATATCTGGAAGCAGAGCTGAGAGATTAACAGGGGAAGCTTCTCTAGAGTAAGTGAAAACAATTTTACTAGCATTCTTAAGTGTTCCATCTAGGTTCTGTACACATCCAAGCTTCTCAGACATGATAAACAATAAGTTTTAATAGTGGTTTTCATTACATTATACATTTATTTTACAAAATGGAGGTGGCCTGTACAAAAAGTGGCTCTCTCTGAGTTATAATCTGTACTGTCACATGACCCAAAATTTCCTTTAATTAAGCATATTCTTGATCTCACACTATAATGCTTAATACTTAATGCCCTTTATACTTAATATACCTCTATTTTCCTGCCTACCAACTTGGTGGATCAAATTTTTCATACTTATTGAGAGGAAATGCTAAACTACAAGTATGCTTATTGACAGGTTTTACTGTATAAAGAAAAGGAATGTATTGAATGTATAAAAGCAAATATCAAACATACACTAATACTAAAACTACAACAATCTCCTCTTACAAATCAATTTGAAGATCTTATTCATATTAATATTATTAGTCCTATCAAACTATACACATAAGAATATATGCTACTTATTAACAATTGTAGATGATTCTACTCATTAGTGTATAATGCTCAAATTACAAACAAAATCTGATACATATACACAATATATACAATAGACAACTAAAATATTTACACAGTACAGAGTTAAAATAAAGCTTTTACAAAGTAATAACAATACTGTATTCCTTAGTAAAG
Organism: Fomitiporia mediterranea MF3/22; assembly: GCF_000271605.1. Taxonomy (NCBI): domain Eukaryota; kingdom Fungi; phylum Basidiomycota; class Agaricomycetes; order Hymenochaetales; family Hymenochaetaceae; genus Fomitiporia; species Fomitiporia mediterranea. The sequence goes on along the minus strand of NW_006760400.1, from coordinate 749,314 downwards.
ATTTCTAACAATATTTAGATTCATAAGGAACAAAACAAAGATTAACAGTACATTATACTCTACAACAGAACAGAATAGTAGAACAAACTCATAAAACTATATTCAGAGGTGTAAGAGTATATCTAACATTTACTAAACTACTATTCACATTATAGGCTGAAGTAGTAATTCATATTACTTATATTCATAATAGAACACTGTGTACTGTATTAAATTATAATACTCTATATTACAAATGTTACAGAACTCACAGAACAATTGATAATATACACAAATTTAGTTAATATATTATCATTTGTAACAAAAATCCTACAAAAATACAGTAGTAAGGTATAATTACTTGTTAGATAGAATTAGACAATGAAAGTAAAGGTTATAAAACTTAGTATAATAATAAAATTACTATCAAACAAAATATCCAATTTCTCAAAGGTAAACCTTGTTATGGTTCTCTACTCTTACACCTTCAGTTCTGAGAGTTCTACACCCTTCTATACTAGAACTCAGGACTTCTGTCCCTCAGGAGTACTGTTTATAGATTATATACAGGCTGACTCTTACTATTACCCTTTCTTACTTTATCATTCTATTCCTTTGACCACCCTTTCATTCCTTGTTCATTCTATAGTCTCTTACCCTTTGTCTATCCTTTCATTCTTTGTACCTTTATCTTTGACCTTCCTTTCTTTCATTCTTCATAACTTATTATTCTTAGTAGCTTATATTCTGTAAGTACTCTTGTATAGTTTAGTATATATAAGTGTATAAGATCAGACTAGTCCTATAGTCTTGATCTTGTCTACTCTAGGTAGTTCTGTACTCTTAGACTTACTCTATATACTCTACTCTTGTCTCACTCTCTCTCTGTGTCTGTTCTACAAGTTCTGACTACATTCTAGTACTTGTGTTCTGTATTTCTATTGTATAGAATAGTTATAGTCTGAGTCCTCTTACTAAGCCTTCAGGTCCCCTCTACACTGTTACTAACATTAGATTAAGACTACCTATTACAGTGAAACCTGTCATTAAGTATGACCCACTGTGGACAGGTGAGGCCATGCTTAATAAGAGGTTATGCTTGTTGACAGTAGCTTAAGTAAAGTAATAAAATTTCCTTATTTGTAGTACATAACTCAATAATACATTGTCTACTTAAAAAACAACCAAATATCAGTCTGTTCAAGAGAACTATTTATTTTCTTGCATAGGTTTCTTGTAAGCTTTGGAAAAAGTGCCCTAGCCTCAGTAAACTCAGCACCAATCTTACTCTGAAAGAGTGTATTAAGCTTTGAAAGCAATTGGACAGCCTCTGCATAGCTAATGAGTGGTTCTGGCTCTGGCTCCAGAGCCTCAAGCTCTGGGATATGCTCACCAATAGACTCCTTCTTATCATACTCAACCTGCTCCAATATCTCCTCATCAGTCCACTTAGCCTCAGTAATCTTTTTGTCCAGTATGTTGAGGAGTTCTTCTGCTGTAGGAATGTTCATTGCCAGCACTGTTCTACCATTCAATTTAACCTCCTCCAGAGCTGCTGAAAGCTCAGAGATAGCCTGAGTGACTCTAGTAGTATACTGCTGGAGCATAGGATCAATAGGAATAGCTGTATCCTGTACAATTGTGAGATTACAGATAGAGAGTACAAGAAAAACGAATTGCTTACCTCCTGAGACATATCCTTTGCCTGAAGTATCCTAGCATGCTTCCAACAGTTTGCCACTGTCTCCAGAGTGATCTTTTCCCAAGCCTTGAGTGAGAGACACATTCCTTCAAGCTGGTTGATGAAATATATGTTTTCAGCACCCTCTTTATATTGACTAAGAGATCCAAGGATGTACAGACAGTGGTAGTGAGCTTTGAACACACAAATAATCCTAGCATCCATTGGTTGGATGTGGGAAGTCATGTTTGGGTCAAGGAATACAACTTTAGTGTTCTTGAGTTTCTTTGTGTCAAAGATATGTGAAGGGGCATTGTTGATTAACAAGCAAATCTTCCACTTTTGCTGACCCATGTCCCTGTCCAACTTATCTAGGAACCTGTAGAGTACATTAATATAAGGAATGCATGTGCATAGAGTTTGCTATACTCACAATTGAAATATAGAACCTGTCATCCAAGCCTTCTTATTCCAATAATATTCGAATCCAAGTACTGAACCCTCCTTCTTATTAAAACATTGTGGTTTTCTAGCATGCCCAATAAACAATGGGCCCCTTATATCAGATCCATCAGCATTAGCAATGAAGCCAAGGGAGATACGAGTTTTATCTCCCTTGCCTCCAGAGAGCTGCTTTGTAGTAAGCAAACAATCAGGTGGCATGCAATAGTAAAGACCTGTCTCATCAAAGTTGTAAATATCTTGAGGTTCATAGCTTGATAGCTTAGCTTGAAGACAGTTCTGGGCTTCAGATACAGCCTGAGCTGAGACAGAAGCTGCTTCCCCATGCAGCTTGTACTCTCTAATTCCATTGTGTTCCTTGTATGTGTCCACCCATCCATTTGATAGTTTGAGACATTCTCCCTCCAGTATTCCAAGCATTTCAGCAAACTGCTTGGCCTTCAGTTTTAAAACGGCTCCTGTGATCCTGAGACAGTCTTGTGCTGTCAAAACAAAAAGATTGAGGGCCTCTTCAAGTTGTGGATACGTTACAGACTTGGAAAGCAGACGTTTGTAGAAGATTTGATTAGGATTCTTTTGGACTGCCTCTCAAATATGTGTTGCATTTTGAATGATAGCATGCACAGAAGACTGGTGCAGCTTAGGAAAGCAGTCTCTGAAGTGCTCAGCAATTTTCTCTTGAGATAAGGATTTTCCAGGCCCCTCTGCAAAGTCTAAGATCTCTAGTTTATCTCCATAGGTGTATGCAACACACTGCTGAGTCTTTACAGCTGCTGTACTGGATTGCTTGCCCAATTTCTGGGGCTTTTGATGCTTCAACTTTGGTGCTTTACTATGTGCAGGATCCTTTGGTAGAGATGTATCATTGACTGTACTCGTTTGTGGATGAATACCAGTGGAAGCATGGATATCTGGAAGCAGAGCTGAGAGATTGACAGGGGAAGCTTCTCTAGAATAAGTGAAAACAATTTCACTAGCATCCTTGAGTGTTCTGTCTGGGTTCTGTGCACATCCAAGCTCCTCAGACATGATGAATGATAAGTTTTAATAGTGGTTTTCATTACATTACACATTTATTTTACAAAATGGAGGTGGCCTGTACAAAAAGTGGCTCTCTCCAGGTCATGATCTGCACTGTCACATGACCCAAAATTTCCTTTAATTAAGCATATTCTCGATCTCACACCTTAATGCTTAATGCTTAATGCCCTTTATACTTAATATACCTCTATTTTCCTGCCTACCAACTTGGTGGATCAAAATTTTCATGCTTATTGAGAGGAAATGCTAAACTACAAGTATGCTTATTGACAGGTTTCACTGTACTACTCTACAACTCTCTTATGTTTCAGGCATTAGTACTTACTATTGTGTTAATCTCTTTTCTTTGTTCTAACCCTTTTAAATTTTTAAATTTTAAACTTTCTAAACCCTTTTAAACTTTTGTCATCCTTCTTCTATTCATTACCCTTTTTAGTTTAGTGTTGATTCCTTTGTAGTATAAACATGGACCCTTCTACACTAACTACTACCCCTACTGTCCTACTAGATTAGTAGTTATAAGTAGACCTAACTTAATACATGTAGACCTCTATCTAAGAGACCTTTACTAACTATGTACCCTCAGCCTCCTCAGAACCTGTTCTAATCATTCTAGAAGTTGTAACCTGTTTTAGAAAGAAAGTGTATGTAGTCTACTCTTCAGACTTTAATAGATAGTACTTTAAGGACTTCTAGTACTAAGTTGAACTATATATGACTACTACTTTAACTAATCTATTCTCAGATCTTAATCACATCCTATTTGTCCTCTCCTTCATAAAGGAAGGTAACACAGCCACTTGGGCCCAGAACTGGATTAAAGGCTATCAGATCAGAAGCCTGATCTGACTTTAAAATAATGAGTCATATTTAAAATTTATAGAGTAGCTCTGTACTTCCTTTATTAATTTGAATAAGAAGTATAATGTGTAGAACAAGCTTACATCTCTGTAACAGAGCAAACATTCTACTAATACCTTCTTCCAGGAGTTCAATATCCTGGCCTAGAAGGTAGGATTCACACTCAGGTTCAATAATGTTCTTATTAGAATGCTTGAAAAAGCTCTCTACCTAGAACTAGTTAATAAGATTCTCAGAATAATACTAGAACTAATTACTTACACTAAGTAGAAGATACACACCATTTCCTTTAACTAAGCTATAGCTTAAATGTATTAAGTCTGTACAGAACACTTACATATGTGTCTGACTCTAACAGTTCTGAGCTCTTAGATTAATCTGTTTGTAATTCACAATTAATCTGTTCTAATAGACATTAGAGAAGCCTGAAAGTAAGGAGTATACTTTACTTACAGAAAGTCAGGGCACTAAATTAAGGACTGTTTACAGAAGCAACAGTATATCTGTTAGGTTATTAGAGTAATAATGAGTAATAAGCAGGATTTGTAGCAAGAAGCCTTTTCTACAAATCTAAAAGTCATCTTAGAACTCTTAAACTCTAACTATATACTCTAGGATTTTGTAGAGACCTAACAGTAAATGTAGTACTGAAGGGCTATAACTCAGATTTTTTAACAGTTACTTTTGATTCAATAGACACTGTAGGATTAGAAGTAAATAAAGTAAGAAAAGTAGAAAAAGTAGAAAAAGTAAATCAACAAAATTATTTATTAAAAAGAAAAAAGTTGAAAACAAAAGTAAATAGTTCTCTTATTTCTTCTGATTCTTTTAATTCTTCTCTTTGTACTTTATCTGAGTCTAAATCCACACAATCTGACCTACTACTTCTGTGTTCTAAGAACTCAGAATGTTTAGAACACTACCTAGTCCTGTTTACTACTTAGTAGTTTATTTGTAGTATTAAGTAGGGATAGTCTTAGCTAAGTTCACAGTTGAGGACATGAGTCTGTCCTTGTTGAAAGAGAGAGGTTAATAAGGAAATGTTAGTATATATACTTACTCTCTTAGACAATAAGGTTACACAAGTTGTATGTTCCCTTTAGAATAAGTAGTAATTTATTAGAGGACACTCTGAACACTAGCTTTAAGTTCCTGTCCTCTTGGCTCCCTTCTTAGAATCCTCCCAGATTTAAACAATAGCTCTAGTAAACAGTAGATACACTAGTTTGTACATTAATAAGGCTTTTGTGTAAGAACACTACCTTCTTACTCAACATGTTCTACTTTCAATCCTAGTATATAATGTGAACAGAACTCTGAACTGGAATGGTCAGATTACTGAGTTTGTCTAACTACAGATAACCATTTAGGATTATAAGGAAAGTATTGAGTTTAGAGTTACTAACCTTAGAAAGACAGTTGTCTTTATTAGATTTGAATAGCTTAAGGCTTACAACCCTACTATTAACTAGTTAGAGTAGACACTTGTGTTTAATTAGTGTCCTAAGTTTTGTGACTATCTTGTACTACTGTCTTAAGTAGATACAAACACTTTTAATGTTACTAACAGTTCTAATAAAGGTAACTAGTTGTTCTTCTTTAACTAGGATGAATATGTAGACACATATTCTAGTCAAGGTGGAACAGAGTCAATCTGAAGAATGTCTAAGACAGAACCAGTCTAAAACCCTCTTAGAACAACTCTACTCTAGAATACACATAGACTCAGCCTACCAGATTTTGTCTGAGAGTTTCCTAAAGTTTTTAGTAAAGAGGAATTTGACCAGCTTTCTGAATACTACCTCTAAGACTATGTAATCAAATTGACTAAGGGTTTCCAACTTAAGGATTGTAAGGTCTACCTACTCAACAGAGACAAGTAGGAGGTGCTTAACAAGTTCCTTTAGGAAAATCTTTAGAACAGTCAGATCTGACCCTTAAAGTCTTCTATAGCCTCCTCTTTCTTCTTTGTCAAAAAGAAAGATAAGAAGCTCTGTCTAGTCTAGGATTATTATTGTCTTAATAAAGGTACTATTAAAAACAAGTACCTACTCTCTCTGATTCAGGAGCTCATTAATAAGACACATACATTCAGAGTTTTTACTAAGTTGGATGTTTAATAAAGATACAATAACATTCAGATCTAAGACAGAGATGAGTAGAAGGCTGTGTTCTAAACTAATTGTAGATTATACAAACTAACTATAATATTCTTCAGACTAACTAACTTGCTTACAACATTCCAGTCATTCATGAATCACATTCTTACAGATCTGATTAACTTAGAGTATGTTAGTATGTATCTAGACAACATTCTAATCTTTACTCAGACAGTTAAGTATTATTACTGACTGATCCAAGTAGTTCTATAATAACTCTAAAATAATAAACTGTTTCTCTAAGAAGTAAAGTGTTCTTTTACACAAGAGTTAGTAGATTATTTAGGCTTTATAATTGGTAGAGGAGAGGTCTGTATAGATCTAGTAAAGGTAACTGTAGTTTAGAACTGACTATAACTTTAGAACCTGAAACAGGTCTAAGCATTCCTTAAGTTTGTAAACTACTACTAATACTTTATTTAAAGCTTTAGTACTATTGTTTGACCCCTTCACAATCTTACTAGCAAAGATGTTCCTTAGTAATAGAGGGATTAGTAATAGTCTGTGTTTGAGTCTCTTAAGTAGGCTATTACTAGTAAGCTTATATTAGTAGTTCTAACAGTTGTGGACAAGTTCTGAGTTAAAGCTGACTCTTCTAACTTTACAAATAGAGTAGTACTGTCCTAGTTTATTGACAGAAAGTAGTGTCTGATAGTGTTCTAATCAGAATCCCTCTCTGTAACAGAATAGAACTACTCTATCTATAACAAGAAACTCCTTACAATTGTCTGTTCCCTAGAGGAGTAACATTAATATCTCCTTAGTACTGTACAGAAGTTTGAGATTTAGAGTAATCACCTTAATCTCTAGTACTTTTAAGCACTTTAGAAGCTCAACTATTACTAGGCCTACTAGATGTTAGAACTGTAGAACTATAACTTTGTACTAACTTACAAACCTGAAACACAAATGACAAAAGCTGATTTACTCTTAAGACAAGTAGGTTATAAAAGAGGAGAGAATAATAACAAAAATCTTGTTCTCCTAGACAATTCCTGTTTTGTGTCTGAGACAATCTAAGAGATCTGACTCAAATTCAAGAATGTTAACTTTGTCACCTACATACAGTAAGTTCTAAGACACATATAGGACCAAGTTGTAATAAAGTAGTTAGAGAAGTAGGCTAAAGATTAGAAGGAGGATAAGGATGGACAAGTTTACTAGAAAGGCTGACTATATGTTCTGAAGGATCAGAAGCTATAGGAGGACATTGTCTGAGCTTATTATAATAATCTAACTATAGGACATTCAGGCTAACACAAAATGTAGGAACTTATTACTCAGAACTACTAGTAGTTAAGAATGTAGAGGGAAATCCTAAAGTATATAACTGGTTACAATACATACTAACAGACTAAGGCTTACTAGATAAGGGTTTAGACTCTCCTACATTTATATTAGATCCTGGATCACTCTTAGGAAGAAGTCTCAGTAGACCTGATTAGTAAGCTATCTGAGTCTTAGAGTTACAACACTATCTGTATAATTGTTAACCAATTCTCTAAGCAAGTCTATACAGTCCTAACCTGAACAGAACTTACTTCTGAAAGTATAATATACATTTATCAGAATCATGTCTTCTAGTTACACAGACTCTCTTAGAAGCTTATTCACAATTGTAGACTATAATTTGAGTCAAAATTTATATAAGACTTGTACATACTTCTTAGAATTCAAGAGAATCCTTCTACTACATATTACTTACAGACTAATAGTTAAACTAAGTAAGTTAATCAGAAGATTAAGCTCTATTTCTGAATGTTCATCAATCATTAGTAGCTAGACTAGTCTGAATAGTTAGCTCTAGCAGAATTTGTGTATAATAACTAGTAACACTCTATAACAGGACAGTCTCTGTTCTTCCTCAACTATGAGAGACATTTGTACTAGGGGACAGTTCTAAACTGAAACAGTAGTTCTGAATCTGTAACAAACTTTGTAGAATAGATACACAAGACTAGGGAAGACACACAAGCTCTTTTAAAGAAGGTAGTACAGGTTATAAAGCAGAACTATAATTGGAAGAGGTCTGTAGCTAAGGATTACTAACCTAGTAACAAAGTTATACTAGAAGCTACTAATCTGACTATAGACTGCCTAATAAAGAAGTTGGACAACAAGCATTTCAGACCCTTTATTATTGAAAAGAAGGTTAGTACCTTTACCTACAAACTCTAACTTCTAGTAACATAGAAGTACATACACTTAGTGTTTAACAAGGTTCTATTGTCTTAGTACTACAATCCAGGTTTCCCTTTATAACAAAGACTCTTACTGTCTCTACCAGAACTCATCAGTTCTGAACCAGAATACAAAGTAGAGTATATAGTAAATACTAAGCTAGTGTATAGAAAACTCAAGTTCCTTATTTACTAGAAAGGATACTTAGTTGAAGAACATACTTAGAAACCTGCTAAGAATCTTACTCATACTACTAAGGTAATTCAAGACTTTTATCAACTTTATCCAGGTACTCTGTATCAACTCTACCTTACAGATTTCCAAACCCTACCATTCTGACTTATATCTAAGTTACTAACCAAGCCTAATGTTTACTAATCAGGACAATTGGTTTTAGAGAGAGGGTAATGTTACAGTTCTCTACTCTTATACTTTTAGTTCTAAGAGTTCTACACTCTTCTGTACTAGAACTCAGGACTTCTGTCTCTTAAGAGTACTGTCTATAAACTATATACAGACTGACTCTCACTATTACCCTTCCTTACTTTATCATTCTGTTCCTTTGACTACCCTTTCATTCCTTGTTCATTCTATAGTCTCTTACCCTTTGTCTATTCCTTCATTCTTTGTACCTTTATCTTTGACCTTCCTTTCTTTCATTCTTTATAACTTATTATTCTTAGTAGCTTATACTTCCTGAGTACTCTTGTGTAGTTTAGTATATATAGGTATACAAGATCAGACTGGTCCTGTAGTCTTGATCTTGTCTACTCTAAGTAGTCCTGTACTCTTAGACTTACTCTATATACTCTACTCTTGTCTCACTCTCTCTCTCTGTCTGTTTTACAAGTTCTGACTATGTTTCAGTACTTACATTCTGTATTTCTGTTGTGTAGGATAGTTGTAGCCTGAGTCCTCTTACTAAGCCTTCAGGTCCCCTCTACACTGTTACTGACAAACCTCCTCAAATTGAAGGAGAGAAAATAGACAATACAAACAATAATACAAACAAGTATTTAATAATTAAAAATAACAAAACAGATGACAGAATAATAAGAACAGACAATAATAATACAGACAACACTAATCCTAATAAAAAAGGAAAAGTAGTAGAACTAACAGACTTAACAGACAACAAAGTTAAATTAACCAAAAAAGAAGTAGAACCTAAACTATGTTGATTGGAACAGAAACAGAAACTGACAGAATACACTATTAAGCTTAAACAATATATGGAAAATAAATGTGTAACAAAATACATGTATACACTTAGTAAAAAGGATAAAGATAATATTACTATTCATTTAACAGAATTTAATACTAAAATAAGTGAAATACAATCAGATCCAACTTTATTTTATAAAGCAATCTAATGTCCAGATTGTGATTCATGAATAACAGTTATGAAAGACAAAATAAAACAATTAGAAAATCATAATATATGGGAAATCACAAATCTACACAATAATATTAACATTATTAGAACACAATTTGTTTATAAAATAAAGCAATATGCTGACAATAGTATAGAAAAATACAAAGTACAATTAGTAGTTCAAGGAAACTATTAGATTGACAGTCTTGACTATTATACAGACAATTTATTTGCTCCTACTACTAGACTATCTACAGTATAATTAATATTAGTATGAGTAGCATCTAATAATTATGAAATCCATTAGATAGATATAAAATCAGTATATCTATATGGACAATTAATGGAAGACAAAGAAATATATGTTAAACCTCCTCCAGGTAACTTAATAGACAGATTACAGAATGGACAAATATTACAATTACAAAAAGTGTTATACAGATTAAAACAAGCTAGTAGAAGATAGTATAAAACACTATCTAATATACTACTTAAATGTGGATTAACAAAATCCAAACATAATAATACTGTATTCTTTACAAAGAAGAAAGAAATAACTGTAACCATATTATTTGTACATGTTGACAATATTACTATTGTAGTAATAAATAATAATACTATTACAATGATAAAACAATCTATTGTACATTATTTACAATATACAGACAGTAGTGAATTACATTAGCTACTTAGTATAAAGATTCAACACAACAGAGAGTATAGATTTGTTAGAATGTGTTAGACACATTATATTAATAGTATAATCAAACATTACAAACTTACAAATGAACAGAGTATACAAACACTTATACAACCAGGTACACAATTAAAAACAGTATTACAAACTAATAATAATAGAAAACAAATGTCTGATATACTATACATAAACATGGTTAGCACACTTAGATACATTGCAGACTGTACACAGCCAGATATAGTGTTTGTAACAAATCAGTTAGCTAAATACTTTAATGACCCTAGTATAGAGTATTATCTAGCACTTAAACATTGTTACATGTACTTAAAAACTATGAACAATGTCTGACTCCAACTTAGCAGCACAAATCAATTAATATTGAACAGATATACAGACATAGACAGTATGATACAAGAAGGGCATTGTACAATATCAGGATATACATTTTACTTGAGTGATTCATTAGTTTTGTAGTCAAGTAAAAGACAAACACTGGTGGCAAATTTGACATATAAAGCTGA
>NW_006760400.1:726915-733503 GCF_000271605.1 Fomitiporia mediterranea MF3/22 | reverse complement strand
TTCTTTATCTTCCTGTTCTTGTGATAGTATTGCTGAGCATGCAAAATCTAATACATCAGTTTCTACTACAAACTGCTTTTCATGGTTTGGCCTTGCTAATACTAGTACTTTAGCAAATGCTTCTTTTATAGCTTTAAAAGAGGCTTCTTGAGTGTCTCCCTATGTAAAAGTTCTCTTCTGTAACAGTAAACTTGATAAAGGTTTTACTGTTCCAGAATAGTCTTTTACAAATTTCTTGTAGAAATTAAAGAATCCTAGTATTTTCCTAATGTCTCTCTTTGTTAGAGGTCTAGGCCATTCTAATATAGCTTTTATCTTGTAAGGATCTGCTTTTAGTCCATCTTGATTGACTTACAAAACCTAAGTAGTCTAATTCTTGTTTATTAAAGAAACACTTTTCTAGTTTACAGTAAAAGTCTACTTTCTTTAATAATTACAGCTGTCAGTGACAGTGTAGAGGGGACCCGAAGGCTCAGCAAGGGGACCCAGGCTACAACTATCCTACACAACAGAAATACAGGACACAAGCACTGGAACGTAGTTGGAACTTGCAGAACAGGCAGAGAGAGAGAGTGAGACAAGAGTAGAGTATATAGAGTGAGCCTAAGAGTACAGGACTACCTGGAGTAGACAAGATCAAGACTACAGGACCAGTCTGATCTTGTACACCTATATATACTAAACTACACAAGAGCACTCAGGGAGCATGAGCCACTAAGAATGATGAGCCATGAAGAATGAAAGAAAGGAATGTCAAAGATAAAGGTACAAAGAATGAAGGGGTGGTCAAAGGAATGGAATGATGAAGTAAGGAAGGGTAGTGGCAAGAGTCAGCACACATATAGTTCATAGACAGCACCCCTGAGGGACGGAAGTCCTGAGTTCTGGTACAGAAGGGTGTAGAACCCTTGGAACTGAAGGTATGAGAGTAGAGAACTGTAACATCACCCCCCCTCTAAAACCAATCGTCCTGATTGGTGAGCATTGGGCTCAGTCAGCAGCTTGGGCATAGGTCAGAACGGTAGGGTTTGGAAATCTGTGAGGCAGAGTTGATGCAGAGCACCCAGATGAAGTCAATAGAAGTCTTGGATCACCTTAGCAGCATGGGTGAGATTCTCAGCAGGTTCCCAAGTGTGTTCTTCAACTGGGTATCCCTTCCAGTGAATAAGGAACTTGAGCTTTCTGTGCACCAGCTTGGCATCCACTATGTATTCTACTTTGTATTCCAGTTCAGAACCAATGAGTTCTGGTGGAGGCAGTGGGGGTCTTTGTTGTGAAGGAAAACCTGGATCATAGTATTAAGACAGTAGAACCTTGTTAAACACTGGGTGTATGTGCTTCCATGTTGCTGGAAGTTGGAGTTTGTAGGCAGAGGCACCAACCTTCTTTTCAATAACAAAGGGTCCAAAGCACTTGTTGTCCAACTTCTTCATTGGGCGATCCATGGTCAGGTTAGTAGCTTCCAGCATAACTTTGTCACCAGACTGGTAGTCCTTGGCTGCAGACCTCTTCCAATCATAGTTCTGCTTCATGACCTGTACTGCCTTTTCCAAAAGAGCTTGTACATCCTCCCTGGTTCTGTGCATCTGTTCTACAAAGTCTGTTACAGATTCAGAACTGCTGTTCCAGTTCAGAACTGTCCCCTAGTATGGATGTCTCCCATGATTGAGGAAGAACAGGGACTGTCCTGTTGCAGAGTGTTGCTGGTTATTGTGCACAAATTCTGCCAGAGCTAGCCATTCAGACCAATCTGATTACTGATGATTGATGAACATCCAGAGGTAGAGCTTGATCTCCTGATTGACTCGCTCAGTTTGACTGTCAGTCTGTGGGTGATAGGCAGTAGAAGGGTTCCCTTGAATTCTGAGAAGTGTATACAAGTCCTGTATGAATTTTGACTCGAATTACAGTCTGCAATCATGAATGAGCTTCCAAGGGAGTCTGTACAACCAGAAGACATGATCCCAATAAATGTGCACCATGCCTTCAGAAGTGAGTTCCATTCAGGTTGGAACTGTATGAACTTGCTTAGAGAATCAGTTGACAATCATACAGATAGTGTTGTAACCCTGAGACTCAGGTAGCTCACTGATCAGGTCCACTAAGACTTCTTCCCAAGGGTGATCTGGAATCTGATACAGATGTAGGGGAGCCCAAACCCTTGTCTGGTGAGCCTTAGTCTGTTGGCACGTATTGTAACCAGTCACGTACTTCAGGATTTCCCTCTGCATTCTGGGCCACCAGTAGTTCCAAGTGATGAGTTCCTGTGTTTTGTGTTGGCCTGGATGTCCTACAGTCAGATTGTTGTGATGAGCTCAGACAATGTCCTCCCACAGTTTCCAATCCTTTGGAACGTACAGTCAGCCTTCCCAGTAAACCTGTCCATCCTCATCCTCCTCCCAATCCCTAGCCTGCTTCTCCAGTTGCTTCACTACAACCTGGTCCTATGTGTGTCTCAGAGCTCATTGTATGTAGGTGACAAAGTTGACATCCTTAGATTCGAGTCAGATCTCTCAGATTGTCTCAGACACAAAACAGGAATTGTCTAGGAGAACAAGATTTTTGTTATCATTCTCCCCCCTTTCATGACCTGCTTGTCTCAAGAGTAAATCAGCTTTCGTCATTTGTGTTCTGGGTTTGTGGGTCAGTACAAAGTCAAAGTCCTACAGTTCTAACATCCAGTAGGCTTGACAGCAGTTGAGCTTCTGGGGTGCCTGGAAGTACTAGAGATTAAGGTGATCACTCTAAATCTCAAACTTCTGTACAGTACTGAGGAGATATTGACACCACTCTTCCAGGGAACAGACAATTGCAAGGAGTTTCTTGTCATAGATAGGGTAGTTCTGTTCTGTTGCAGAGAGGGATTCTGATTGGAACACTATTGGACACCACTTTCCATCAATGAACTAGGACAGTACAGCTCTATTTGCAAAGTTGGAAGAGTTGGCTTCGACTCAGAACTTGTCCACAACTGTTGGAACTACTAATACAGGCTTGCTGGTGATAGCCTGCTTCAGGGACTCAAACACAGACTGCTGCTAATCCTCCCATTGCTAAGGAACATCTTTGCTAGTGAGATTGTGAAGGGGCTGGGCAATGGTACTGAAGCCTCAAATGAAGCATTAGTAGTAGTTTGCAAACCCAAGGAATGCTTGGACCTGTTTCAGGTTCTGAGGTTGCAGCCAGTTCTGAACTATAGTTACCTTTGCCAGATCCATACAGACCTCTCCTCCACCAATCACAAAGCCTAGATAATCTACTGACTCCTGTACAAAAGAGCACTTTGCTTCTCAGAGGAACAGTTTATTATCTTAGAGCTGTTGTAGAACTGCTCAGATCAGTCAGTAATGGTGCTCAACTGTCTGGGTGAAGATCAGAATGTTATCCAGATACACACTAATGTGCCCCAAGTCAATCAGATCTGTGAGGATGCAATTCATGAATGACTGGAACGTTACAGGCAAATTAGTTAGTCTGAAGAACATTACAGTTGGTTTGTACAATCTGTGATTGGTTCAGAACACAGCCTTCCACTCATCTCTGTCTTGGATCCGAATATTATTGTATCCCCATCAAACATCCAACTTAGTGAAAACCCTGGATGTATGTGTCTTATTAATGAGCTCCTGAATCAGGGGGAGCAGGTACTTGTTTTTGACAGTACCCTCATTAAGACAACAATAATCCTGGACTGGGCAGAGCTTCCCATCTTTCTTTTTGATGAAGAAGAAAGGGGAGGCCATAGAGGACTTTGAGGGTTGGATCCAGCTGTTCCAAAGATTTTCCCAAAGGAACTCATCGAGTGCCTCCTGCTTGTCTCTGTTGAGTGGGTAGACCTTACAATCCTTAGGTTGGAAACCCTCAGTCAATTCAATTGTATGGTCCCAGAGACAGTGTTCAGGAAGCTGGTTGAATTCCTCTTCACTGAAGACTTTGGGGAACTCTCAGACAAAATCTGGCAGGCTGGGCCTGCATGTGTTCTGGAGTAGAGTTGTTCTGAGGGGGTTCTAGACTGGTTCTGTCTTGGACATCCTTCGGATTGACTCTATTCCACCTTGACTAGAATATGTATCCACATATCTATCCTAGTTGAAGAAGAACAACCAGTCACCTTCATTAGAACTGTTAGTAACATTAGAAGCATTTACATCCACTCAGAACAGTAGTGTAAGGTAGTCACAAGACTCAGGACACTGATCAAATGCAAGTGTCTGCTCTAACTAGTCAATAGTAGGGTTGTAAGCCTTGAGCCATTTGAATCCAATGAAGATGTCTGTCTTTCTGAGGTTGGTGACTCTGAACTCAATGCTTTCCTCATGATCCTGAATGGTCATCTGTAGTTGGACAAACTTGGTGATCCAACCATTCTGGTTCAGGGTTCTGTCTGTATTGTATACCAGGATTAGAAGTGGAACACATCAAGTAGGGAGGTAGTGTTCCTACACAAAGGCCTCATTAATGTACGAACTGGTGCATCCACTGTCTACTAGAGCCATTGTTCAGATCTGGGGGGATCCTGAGAAGGGAGCCAAGAGGACAGGGACCTGGAGCTAGTGTCTAGAATGTTCTCAGATGAACTGCTGCTTGTTCTGAAGGGAACATACAGCTTGCACAGCCTTGTTGTCCAAGAGGGTGAGTATATGCACCAACATTTCCTCATTAACCTCTCTCTTTCAACAAGGACAGACCCATGTCCTCAGCTGTGAACTCAGCTGAGGCCATCCCTACTTAATACTACAAACAAACTACTGAGTGGTGAACAGGGCTGGGTAACGTTCTGAACGTTCTGAGATCTCAGAACACAGAAGTAGCAGGTTGGATTGTGTGGATTTAGACTCAGATGAAGTACAAAGAGAAGAATCAAAAGAATCAGAAGAAATAGGAGAACTATCTACTTTTGTTTTCGACTTTTTTCTTTCTAATAAATAATTTTGTTGATTTATTTTTTCTACTTTTTCTACTTTTTCTACTTTTCTTACTTTATTTACTTCTAATCCTACAGTGTCCATTGAATCAAAAGTGGCCATTAAAAAATCTGAGTCATAGCCCTTCAGTACTGTATTCACTGTTGGGCCTCTACAAAATCCTGGAGTATGTAGTCAGGGTCTGGGAGTTCTGAGGTGACTTCCAGATTTGCAGAAAAGGCTTCTTGCTACAAATCCTGCTTGTCACTCATCATTGCTCCAATGACCTGACAGATATGCTGTCACTTCTGTAGGCAGTCCTTAATTTGGTGCCCTGACTTTCTGTAGGCAAAGCATGCTCCTTGCTTTCAGGCTTCTCTAATGTCCATCAGAACAGATTGATCACAAATTACAAGCAGATCAATCTGAGGGCTCAGAACTGTTGGAGCCAGACACATGTGTAAGTGTTCTGCACAGACTTAATGCATCTGAGCTGTGGCTTGGTCAAAGGAGATGGTGTGCATCTTCCACTCAGTGTAGGTGACTAGTTCTGGCATCATTCCAAGAATCTTATCAACCAGTTCTGGGTGAAGAGCTTTTTCAAGCATTCCAATAAGGACATCATTAAACCCAAGCATGAATCCTGCCTTCTGGGCCAGGATATCAAACTCCTGAAAGAAGGTATCAGCAGAACGTTTGCCCTGTTACAGAGACACAAGCTTGTTCTATACATTGTGCTTCTCATTCAGATCAATGAAGGAAGCACAGAGCTGCCCCATGAATTCTGAGTATGACTCATTGTTCTGAAGTCGGATCAGGCTTCTGATCCAATGACCTTCAATCCAGTTCTGGGCCCAGGTGGCTGTGTTGCCTTCCTTCATGAAGGAGAGGACAAATAGGACACAATCAAGATCTGAGGATAGATTGGTTGAAGCAGCAGCCACGTATAGTTCAACTTGGTGCTAGAAGTCCTCAAAGTGCTACTCATTGAAGTCTGAAGGGCAGGCTACATGCACTTTCTTTCTAGAATGGGTTGTGACTTCTGGAACGATTGGAACAGGTTCTGAAGGGGCTGGGGGCACATGGTTGGCAAAGGCCTCTTGGATAGAGGTCTACACATATTGAGCTAGTTCTACTTGTAACTGCTGATCTGGCAGGACAGTAGGGGTGGCAGTTGGTGTAGTAGGGTCTATGTCTACACTACAAAGGGATCAGCACTAAACTAAAAGGGGTAATGAATAGAAGAAGGGTGGCAAAAGTTTAAAAGGGTTTAGAAAGTTTAAAATTTAAGAATGTAAAAGGGTCAGGACAAAGGAAAGAGATCAACACAACAGTAAGTACCAATGCCCAAAACATAGGAGAGTTGTAGGGTGGTAATAGGTAGTCTTGATCTGATGTCAGCAACAGTGTAGAGGGGACCCGAAGGCTCAGCAAGGGGACCCAGGCTACAACTATCCTACACAACAGAAATACAGGACACAAGCACTGGAACATAGTCAGAACTTGCAGAACAGGCAGAGAGAGAGAGTGAGACAAGAGTAGAGTATATAGAGTGAGCCTAAGAGTACAGGACTACCTAGAGTAGACAAGATCAAGACTACAGGACCAGTCTGATCTTGTACACCTATATATACTAAACTACACAAGAGCACTCAGGGAGCATGAGCTACTAAGATGATGAGCC
>NW_006760400.1:668264-720519 GCF_000271605.1 Fomitiporia mediterranea MF3/22 | reverse complement strand
TTACTAAGTAGGACAACAAAGGTAGCCTAGTTGATCTAGCCAATCTCTAGACTTGTGACCAATAGGGTTTTGTATATAAACTACTCAGTCCCAAGTCTTGAGTTAAGCTTTTCCAAACTTAGTTACTGTATTTTACAATTCCTAACAATACTATTTCTGCTTTACACATATGTACCAAAATCCCTGTAGTGTAATAGCAGCAATTGATATCTGGAGTAGTATCCAAGCAAGCAGAAATGTTATACACTACTCTATACAATGAAGTTTGCAAGTCTTTACTAGTAGACAGTAAATAATACAACAGATTAATATTCTAGGAAGACATTTATACAAAGTTAACAAGCATTCTTGTAAGAACTGTAATGTAAAACTTCTATTTTCTATCCCTCAAGCCTTTTCTCAACTTGTACAAGTTGTACTTGACAACAGACAGTTGCTTTGCCATCTTACCCAGGAGAAACTATACACATTTTCTGTACAAACATAGTGAGTCAAGACTAGTAGTAGGACATACAATATAAAGCAAATAAGGAAGACATTAAAAGAATCATTACAGCTAGCAAAGAAGCTGCATCTACTAGATCAAGAGAATACAAAGAAGGGTCTGATGAGTACAAGCAAGCAAGCTCTAATATGGAGAAATGACAAAATTGGAAAGACAAGTTCAAGTAGTAGATTGATAAAAATGAGCCAGAAGTTGTTCAGAGCTTTTTTACACAGATTCTTAGTGGTTGCTATAACAAGGTGTTTTGTTCAGTACAACATACATATTATCTTTGGTTGACAATAGTTGGCAGAACATGGAACAGTCATTTGTTTAGTTCTCTTCTTTGCCCTATGCAAGTTTGTCCCTGTTTGCCACCTCACAAATCTTGTTATTTTGTATATTGATCCACCTGCTAGACTCCTAATGATGAATATCTACATTTGCAGTTTTACAAACTTGAATCCAAGTTTCAGGTCTCTGTTCAATGAAATGAAAGCAATGTATATTATTGTAAACAATACAATTATGCAAAGTATATTGTAATGTAACTTATATACTAGGTCTGATTAAAAAAAGCAGACCAGAAGACTTTGTCAATTTGAGCATTTGTAATTGAAATTGAGATTGCTGCTTTACACATGCATACTAATACTAATAGTGCAATAATGCACATGAATATCTGGGATAGTATTAATGTCAGTACCTGTACTTATGTATCACCTTTTGCAATAAGGTTACATGTACAATGTAGGATAGAGCAAAACAACAGATTGTATTGACATTCCAGGACCATACCCATGCAAAATAAATATGCATTCTTGTGAGGACTGTAGCTAGAATATTCTATCTACTGAGATTCGCTGCAACTTGACAGTGAACTTGTGCAAAGTTGTGTTTTATAACAGAGGGTTACTATGCCTGTCCTCTTTTCCTTGAATACAACTCCCCACATTTTCTGCAAATATGGCGAGTCGAGACCAACAGAAGAGCACACAGCGTAAAGCAAAGAGGGAAGATGTCGAAAACATCATTACAACCGGAAAGCGGACTACATCATGGAGAATGAACAATTACCAGGAAGGAGCACCTCAATATACACAAGCACAGACTGACATGGCAAAATGGAGAACCCGGGAAGGGGAGTTCAAGCAGATTGACAAAAATGATCCAGAAGCTGTTCACAGCTTTTTTGAACAAATCAGCGGTGACTGTCAGGAGGAGATGGCTCGTCCAGTGAAACAAACAGATTAGCCTTGGTTGACAAAAGTAGTTCGGTTGACAAAAGTAGTAGAACGGAGAAAAGTACATTGCTTAGACACACTAGTACTTCTTTAGTAGTCTGTACTAGTATAGAGCATTCCCACTGAATAGATATAGTAAACTGTTGTGAAACAGTCTCAGTTTCTACCAAGTTATATTCTTTTGCTTCACCTTTGTGTTGTACAGAATCAACCTCCTGCTATAGCAAAGCAATACTCGAGTGGACATCAAATACAACAGACACGTTACTCAAAGAATTCAGATAAATGCCCAGAACCAAGAAAGGTCAAAAGGCAATGAACTGAAGAGCAGGAATATCTCATGCGACATGACCAGATTTGGGGTGATGAACAGGAAGCATTTGATGCTTACTTGCAAGTATTGACAGAGACCCGAGGCTTACTAATACCAGGGGTAAGGTAATAACGTTCGAGCAACAGAGCAGCATTAATAATAAAAATGAAACGCGGTGAAACAACTCTATGCTACATAGAATTTGACGTTTACATACTATACCTCTCTTGTTACCTGCTCTCCAATACTAAGAAGATAATATCTACGTTACTCTGAGTATCCCATTTCGTCTGAGCTAAGTGCCCAAGGTGCGGGACATCAGGCGTCGCTGCGGTCGAAGTGAGCACGAGCCAAACGGTATCCTCGTTATTCTCTCCAAATGCAATGTATAACTCTCGCGCTGCGGTTTGCAGTTCCTCGTGCGCACTCTTTGACAGAAATCGACGGAATGCAAGGAGGACGTCCCACGCACGTTGATCCTGTACTTGTATCCCACCGCGTACAGCAGCTGTCATAGAACCGATCATTGCCCGGTATAGTCGATGCGAATGTGTATACGCTGACTGCGTCCCAATAACACCGACGTTTGCAGTTCGACGCGCGAGAGCACTTTGCTCGTCTGCAGCGTCGAGTCGTTTCAGAGTCCGATGGAATAGAGGCCAAACATCATCCCAAATGCGCTGTGTCATGAATGAGCCATGTGCATGAGCGAGGGCAGCAACGAAAGAAGCAGCCGCAGCGGCTACGGATGTCTCTGGTTCGCTTAGACGGTTTATGACGAACGGCCATGCGCGATGTACAGCCGGAAGAAGCGATGAAGCAGGGAGCACTGGCGCTGCACTAGCCAGGAGGGTAAGAATACGAGTACGAATGGAAGACGAACCGTGAGTCAAAAGAGTAATGGAACGTGAGACGATCTGGGAGGTGAGTGTTTGAGTTGGTGTTGGTGGAGGCTCGTCGAGGGCGCTTGGTTCGTTCAATAATCGTTTCTCTTCCTCTTCCTCTTCTGCTGTCATTTCCTTCGTTTTGCCTTTACCCAGCGGTCCTTTGGGGACTGGCCCAATATCCTCTCCTTCAACTTGCTCTGGCGGGTCATTACGATGTTCGATCCACTTGAGGAACCTGTCAAAATGCTCTGCATCTGACACATTCCCATGCTCAACCGGTTTCGAGTCTTCATTATGCTGAGGGAGCTCTTCTCCCTCTATGACCTTGACAACCTCCTGAAGTGCCTCAACAAGACCTTCAACAACAATAGCATAGCCGTGGAAGTCGTCTAAGCGGTCAAAGCACTCTTCGACGACATCGCTCGCGCGTTGAACGACATCCCGCCCAATGAGGCGAATAAGGACGACGAGGACACGAGCTGCATCTATGTCCAAATGACGTCGAGTCAGCCGGCGCGAAACCGAGTCTAACGCATAGTCAAAATTTGAGAGCAGTAAATTGCCTGGAGTAGCGCTTCCGACGGCACGAGTCGCGTATTGCAGAGTTGCTTGCGCTGTACCGGCAAGATATGCAGATGGTTGAACCAGGGAGTGAAGGATTGGGTAAAGAGCATGTATGAGGAGAGTAGAGAACCGTGAGTGAAGGATAGAAGCAGAGACAGCCATAAGTTGAAGGGCAAACGATTTGTGGAGTATGGGTTGCGATCTCCGAGTAGCAGATTTATTCGATGAGGACCGGAGATCAAACCGCGTTTGAAGGGGTTCAAGGCCTTTCACAAATTCAATGACTGGTCGATCCTCGTCCGCATCTAATCCCGTCGCATTTTTTTGCTCGTTTCCGGGCTCTGGTTCTTCCTCGTCTTTGTCCCACAGTTCAGAGACAATTTTCGTCAGCCAACGAGCGAACTTCTCGACTCTACGGTGTTGCAGTACCCTTTGCGTAGAGTTGGGGACAGCCTCGTCGTCTTCGTCCAATGAGATGCCAACTATGCCTTCTAGTATTCTAGATGCACACCAAAAAGCAGCTACATTACTTCCATCGCCCTGACCGGCGGTCCCGACGCGTATAAACCATTCAACAGCAAACAAACAGGTTTCGCCGCCTGCAGAACCAAGAGCACGTAGCATTCGTTCCAGCGAGACATGGGTTTCGCGTGTCGCGACATTAGTCAACGTTGCCATAGGAAACACAATCCGTTCATCTGAGCTGCCCTCAAGCAGGCCTATTGCTCCGGATCCGATGATTGTTGCAGGAGGGGGTGCAAAATCAAGCACGGAGAGTAGACGCCACCCCCACTTTTCTATATGACCAGTCGGTCCCAACAGTCGTCCAACACCGGCGCCAGCAGGACTAAGACGACATGCGGCCTCGATCTGACCTGCAACGTGAATTATCCGTGCATCTGCTTGAGTCGGAAGGAGAAGTGGAAGTGCAGAAAGATTGTCTGCAGTAAGCTGCAATAGCGTTTGGAGAAGTACATGACTGCCTTTCTCTGAAGGACTCAGAAGCACGGATAGAGCACGGATAGCATTTCCAGAAACGGAGGGACAGCGTGAGTGGGAGAGTGAAAGGAGGAATGAGAGGAGGAGAGGACGACTCTCTGGCAGAGTGAGTCGGGCTTTGGACAGAAGGGATTGGGAAATAGACGCGAGTGCTGATAGTGCAGCAGGAGTTGGATGAGAGACCAAAGGTGTTAATGAGTTCAATGCCATCAGCAATTGGGACGAAGTTGCATGCAACCAAGACGCTGAACGTGTCGTTTCATAAGGCTTTTCGGAAGACGTGTTGGGTTGCGATATTGAACCTTCCATTGCACCTCCGCTCACGAGTTCCGTGAGGTCTTCAAGCCCATTGAACTCTTTGACTACCCCAGCGGCCATGCACGGTTCATCACCGATAGCACGAACGATCGATACATCCATAAGACGGAGAGCTGCCGAGACTACGGCACCATTGACCCAGCCCTTGCCATTTACCATACTGTTCGTCCTTCCCAGAGCAATACGAGTTGCGGAACTTATGACTCCAGGAAGTATGGATGGGACGACATTATTTGGAACGTATATCGATATTATAATTTGAAGAGCCTCAATAGAGTGTAACTGGAGGGGTAAATGCCGAGATATTGCAGTGTCGAGCAGTGCGTTCAACATCTGTCCAAGAACTGGTACAAGTTTACCCGTCCGCGCGTGTGTCTGAAAATCGTACAGCCGCGTTTCTGCGTTAGGAACATTTCGAATGTCGTCAGGGCTTCCAGTGTCTGTTACGTCCGATGACCGGTCTTTCAAGAGACATAAGATAAGTCTGACAACCGCATCTTTCGTCTCATCGTCTCTCTCCTTCCTCTTTCCTTTGACATCCAATCCCCCTAGGATGGATCCACAAAGCATGAGTAGTTGCTCCCAGATGCTCTCCTCGCATGTCCACCACCACCAACGGAACAGGAGCTCGAATACCTCAAAGATCTTTTCCAGTACTTGATCTGGAACTTTAGAACTATCATTACGGCCGAGAATAGTTTGCAGAGGGAAGAATGCATATGATAGAAGCGCAGGCTTGAGCCAAACCTGATCGTGATGTAGTTTCTGAAGGCGTTCTGACAGAGCGGATAGAAGTTCCAAGACCTCGGGGATTTTTCCAGCCGCGAGACGCGAATGCGAAAGCAAAGGGACACATATGCCTTTTAGCTGGAAACATGGATATTAGCCTTATGAATGGTGAATCAGAGAAACAAACTGACTTCCAGAAACAGCTCTTGGGAGTTTATTTCTTGCTCCTGCATTGTCGCTTGATTATAAGTCCTTACGAAGACCTCAAAGAGATGAATCGCGAATATCGCCCATAACCCGTCTTGCGGTTATTGTAGCGAAAGAGGAGCGCAATAACACCTTTAATTACGCCGAGATATGAAGTTACTCAAATGACTTTGAGTTTGAGAGTAACATAACGATACAACGAAATCTATTGTTTGGTCACCGTTTGGTGGTAAGCCTCAAATATGTAAATGTTCTCACGATTACATTATATAACATACTATACAGACTCTTGGATCCTCAACATGCTACTTTCAGCGTTATTGCACCCGCCGCTGCTCACGTCCATCCTCCCATCCTCGTTCTGGGATACAAATATTATATTTCTGAGTCCTAGGAATCAGTGGATGACAAATACAGACAAACGCCGCTTCTAGCTCCGACAAATATAATCTCGGCCCGCTTTCATTATCTGACCTTATGGCTCTCGTAGCACGAGGTAGGTACTGATTACCAGTTGCGCACGTTCGTTCCCGCTGCTTACCTCCGAGCAAGTGAAATGAAATTGAAGGAAATCAACCGACTTCTAATCACCAAAACGTGCAGTCGTGGATCTATTTTTGCGGCCGTGCTAGGCAAGTGATATCCGAGAACGGTCTTCTCAGTAAATTCAACATGCGGGATGTCACCTGTTCCGAATGATATAAGTTGAATTGCTGCTTGAAACTTGCTCTCTGTCGGCCTGAAGGCGGGTGGACGCCCCAAAATCGACTAGCCAAGAAAATGCAGAAGCTTACCTATCTTGTTGTCTTGCTGTCTGCTCTGTATACGGGTGCCCAGCAGATCACGCTCGGTCCTTCCTCTTTTGCTGCTCCTGGTGTCTTTCCAACCTCGGTCTACAAGCAATACTACAATGACCCCACTCAGACGAGCGAGCAAGTCCAACCAGTTATCTCCGATCCAGTTACGGTGAGCTCTCTTTATTAGACTTCAATGACGAGATGTAATTTCAAGCGGCACCTTCCTAATACTATTTCTAGCATGAAACTTATCCGTTTGGATTGACGGATCCTCATACAATCCCTCAAGTACGTATTACTCAACTGTATGTCTTCCATAAACACTGAAGACTCGGATAGAACGATTCGGGTGATCCGCACCCACTCCCGCCGCAAGCGTCTTCTTCGACCATCCTGCAGCAAGCGCTCCGACAAATTCAGTTAATCGCTTCTCCGGAAACGCCGAACTCGCCTTTCTTGAATGATTCTTGTGCCGCATGTCAGACTATTCTGACCATTGCTAAATTCGTGGCATTGGCTGCTCCAGAAAAAGGTCCAACGATCGTGTTAGAGATTTGTAATATGCTCAGAGGTCTAGCGTCTACACCAGTGGACTGTGAAGCGGAATATGGCCCGCTTTCTCGTGGAAACGTTGTGGTGCAGGTTTTGGCGAATGCGGATGTTGCAGGATATGATGGCCAACTTATTTGCCAGAATTTCTTGGGCCTATGTCCTCTACCGCCAACTTCTGCGCTGAATTTGACCGGTTGGTTTGCGAAGCCGAAGCCAAATCCACTTCCTGCGCCCAAGAAGCCAAGTGGGAAGCGATTGAAGGTCCTTCATTTATCTGACTTTCACATTGACCCGCGTACGTTGCTTTTCTTCATAGTTAGCCATCTCTTAATTACAAATATCTATCTATCTAGGTTACACAACTGGTGCAGAAGCAAATTGTACACGCAATCTCTGTTGCAGAGAAGGGAACGTAGCGTCCTCCAGTCCAAATGAGACACTTTTCCCCGCCCCTCGTTACGGTTCATACCAATGGTACGCAATTTTCTACAAGTGGCGAATACTGGGCTAACGTGTGCTTGGAATTATTAGTGATGTACCGTATGCACTCGCTCTTGCTGCGCTGCAATCCATCCCTGTTCTGGCAGGGACACAAGATACAGGCTTCGCGTACACTATTTATACGGGTGACCTTGTCTCGCATGACCCGGCCAATGAACTCTCAAGAGCCTATGTCGAATATACCGAGGTACGTTACACTCTCTGCTCTGAAGGAATCCTGACACTGTTCGAGACAGACTTTACTTTTTCTGCATTTTGTAGACCGTTATATACGATCTGTTCAAACGTATGCTCGGATCCGGGCCTGTATACGCCTCTTTAGGAAATCATGATACTCATAATGGAGAAGTCCTACAGCTCTATCTATGACCCAGTCTTGTCAATTAATGCATACTTCAGGGCTCAAGATGCCCCGCATTCGCTTGGTGGAGAGCTTGCTCAGCAATTCAGCTGGCACGTGAAACATATTCTCTGTAATTTCCTTAACGGCAGCGACTTACGCAGACACTTCAGGAACTACGATCACGTCGCTGGCCTCTGGGAATTTGAGAACTGGATTCCCGAATCGTCCGCAGCACTTGCACGCGCGCATTATGGAGCATATATGGTACGCCGGACGGATGGACTCCGGGTTATAACACTAAACACGGATTTCTGGTATCGGTACGCATTTTTCCTTACCTTTCCTTGGTTGCTTGCGGAAGAGCTGAGGTTCCTGATTTAACGACAGTGACAACTGGTTCAACTTCATCAATCTCACAACGCCAGATGTATCAGGCATGTTGCGGTTCCTTACGGATGAGTTGCAGGATGCCGAGGATGCAGGAGATCGAGGTTAGTTTTAAATGATAATTCTGTTGTCAGACATACGTTTTGACGGACTTCCATCATCAGTTTGGATTCTGGGCCACGTATTGAGCGGTTGGGACGGTTCAAATGCGCTTGAGAATCCGACGAATCTATGTAAGTCATCATTAATTCCGGTCTATTCAATTTACTTATCTTACTTTTTGTCTAGTCTATCAAATGTGAGTGACAAAATAAAGCAAGAAGGCCATGTATGTTTTAGTATTGAACGTGCGGCTTTCACAGCGTCGATCGGTTCTCTCCTCATGTTATCGCAAGTACGTCCGCCATTACAGGAAACTAGCGGAGAGTCGTCTTAATGCAACGTTTCTCCGTCAGATATCTTCTGGGGGCACACTCACGAAGATCAGCTCTCAGTAAGATCGCCACGTCTATTCGGGACATGAAAAGCTAATCGCTGATCGGAACACCATTGAACTTCTCCATCAAAGATTTTCTATGCGAATAACGGAACGAACATGACTGCTGAGAATGCACAAGTTGTATCTTGGGTTCGTCACCTCACCGAATTTCTTCGCAAAGGTCTTGTGTTAATGAGCTCTGCAGATCGCTCCCTCGATTACGCCGCTGACAAACCTGAACTCGGGGTTCCGCGTTTATGAGGTCGACTCAAATGTAAGTCAAGCTTGTATTTTTAATCAGTGACCAAGGGATCTGACTAGTTTGGTATTAGACGTTCGACATTCTTGACGCATACACGTTAGTTCTAATCCGAACGCCGGCTTGTACGATTAACGATTAATCTTGCGAACAGATGGCGAAGCGATGTCAACACCTTCAGTGCATTGGATGATCAAACGGAGTTCGGCCCTACATATGCATTTGAATACAGTACACGCGATGCGTATGGACAGAATATAACGGGATGGGGACCCAATGATCCGTTGAATGCAACTTGGTGGCATCGTGTAACTGAAGGTACGTTCTCCCTGCATCTCGTCGATCGTTTGCATTTGAATACAACGACGTTGTTCAATGTAGCCATGGAAGCCGATCCTTCTCTTGTAACGGTGAGCGAATTTACAGCTCAATCCACTCCTTTGTCTAACGTTTCCGAATAGACCTTCAACAATTTCCAAGGCAAAGGCTCTGTACATACGCAGCCGTGTACTGGCGAGTGTATCACAGCTAGGATATGTTATATGCGCAGCGGTTCTGCAAGCATCGCTTTCCAGAATTGCCCTGCTGGATTCGGATCTGTCCAGTGAGGCCTACGCCGCGAAATGCTGCGACCTAGTTGGTATGAGTAGATATTGCTTGCTTGAATGTAACAGACCTGAGAGAAGTTGCGAGGACAATAAATGAAATTTATTCACGATGCTTCCTCTCGTAAAACTTACTAAAAGTTTTCTCTTTCATCATAGAGTATCTTACGCAAACGATCCTGATGATTTATTCGGTTACAACGCCATACATGCTAGGAGTGTACATAGTGTTGAAGGACATCAGCGTCACATCCATTAATTCAGCGAAGAAAATTCCGAAGACGACGGAAGGTCCAGGTCCATTACCTGTATTCTTCTGTTCAAAATAGCATTTACTCGTTCCTAAAGCGAATGAATTGTGTTTAAGAATTTAACACGAGCCAACAACCAAGTACGCTTACGATTCTTTCCTTCCCGATCAAGTCCACGAGGCCTTCCGTACGGTGCTTGGGGTGCATCTCAAGAAACTCTTCAAGTGTGCAGCAGCGTAGGATAACAGCTGCGCAGTACGTATTCATCCCCTCCAGTTCGGCTAGATCGCGTTCACCCTAATAAAAGATTGCACTTTGTCAGCTCGCAGAAGTCTAGGTGGTGAGTGCTTACCTCTTGTTCCTCCTCACCGATGTACTGTGTATAGTCTACAACACTGTCACGGAGTGCTGTGTCACCAAATGCTCTAACAAGCTTCGCAGCGTGTTCAACGTTATCCGCAAATGCTAGTTCAACAGTACACCCTGTATGCTTCTCTCCAGTACCCTCACGAAGTCCGAGATCACGCCGTATACGACGAGCGGCCTTTAAAACGGGTGGACTATAAGAACTAGGTCCATCTCTGTCCTCTTCATCTAGACTCGCAGCTCGCATAAGCCGAGACCGAGGGAACGCCATTAGCACGAGCAAGATGTGAGAAAATCGCCAAGAATGAAATGCCAGTGCATCAAGTAAAGTCTTGTAAGCATTTTGCGAAGGAATTGCCGAAAGAGGGAAGAACACGACTCCTGCATCTGGTCCCACTATCAAGGAAATTTCTGCAGAAAATGGCTGAGGACTTATCGGAACAGAAGTCGGAATGAACGGAGGAGAGACAGTATCACGTTCTTTGAGTTGGATCGCACAATGAGATTCTAGTGCCCGTACTAAAGCTTGTTGCTGTAGAAGATCAACGGAGACCAAATATGCATGCTCTATCGTCGGTGGCTCCCAAGTGTCTGGTATGGTGAATGCCCGAGTATCAGAGAGTAGCTCCGGAGGAGCAGAATAATAGACTCGGTAAGACTCATTTTCCGCATGGCCGCTCTCGGTGTCACGAACGTCGCAACTCGGCTCAGGGTCTTCAGGCACTAATGCAGATTTGTGAGAAGTGGAAATATTTTTCCTTCCTCGAGCGTGAAGAAATGTGGAAAGTGAATGATAAGGGGAGGCTGAAAAGGATGCGTGTTGAGGCCCTTCCAAGTTCTTTAGGCGTATGCTATTGCCGTTGCTATGCACTCCAGTCCTTCCAGTCCGTGAGACGTCTTGTTGGTCAACGGTAGGCCGTGCAGGCTGAACTTCGGGAGTAAAACCTCGTTCTACAGGCGGACATTCGCTTGGGTACAGTCGTTGGTGCTGTTGAAGTTCATAGTCCAGTACAGAGACGTCCTCTTGCTGGTCCTTAAGAGCCCGGAATTCGTCGTCGTTAACAGCTTCTCTATGGATACCAAGAGCTACCCTGCGCTCGCCGTACGCTCCATGAGTTTCCTCCGTAATTGCCATAGGGTCGTCAGCGACCTTCAGGGTAAGCGATTTCTGCGGCAAGTTGTCCTCGCTCAATGAAAGTGATAGCGATTCAGAAGATGCCAGAGTGCATTGAGAGTTTTGAACAGGTATTACAGACAGGAAATCAGTATTGTGCTCGAGTGTGTAAGAGAAGTTGTCCGTTGGTAGAAGTGTGAGGTCTTTAGGATCGACAGTGAGCGAGCAGGACTGAGACATCGTCTCCATAGCGCAAAGAGCATCTAGTTCCGCGTTACTTAGTCGGCGTCTCTTCTTGAGGTGAGAATTATCTTGTTCATCACAAGCGTAGTGGTAATCGTCGTCGTCGTAGTTATTGTCGCGTTCACGAGCAGACAATCCGTCCACATTAGGCTGCGAAATGTGAGTATATGCGCTGGTCTCAGCGATGTTCTGCGTTCCTTGAAATTGAGCATCAAATTCTGGGGTGATTGCCGAAGAGCAGTCCAAAGTTTCATTAGATTGAGAATCGTCGAAGGGCAGTATTTCGTTAGCAGTAGTGTAATGTTGATTTAGTTGGTGCATTGCGAGAGCACGTCGATCAGAGCGAGAGAGTAGGTAAGTATTGTCATCGTCAAAGTCCCTATTTGGGTCGAATCTTGGGTAAATGCTGTTTAAGTCGATGTCGGAAATTATATCTTTCAGGAAGTGTTCGTTAGTACGGTCGATAGTGTTTATAGATTGTGCCTGGTCCTCGAAGTTAGCAGAGATGCTTAAGCCTGCCAGGATTTTCTCAACAGAGTCGGAAGTAATCGGGGCATTCTGCTCATCCCGAAGGTTATCATCTATAGAGAGGAGTGACTCTACACCGAGCAGGTCAGTGTGTGTCGGTATCTTTGCTCCGTACGAGAATGGTCTATGAGATTGTTAATATAAGGCATAAATCAAGATTAAAATCCTACCGCCAACTGAGCTCTAAATTTAGAGACTTAAGCCCTGAGACTTTCTTGGGAGTGATGGGCAAAACGAAATTCGGCTTGTTCGTAGTACCTTCTGATTTCGAGCCGGGTTTTGTAACTCCTTTTCCTCGGCTCTTCCGTAAATACTCATTCGGCGGCGAAAGTTTTGGAACTATAATAATGGGGCTTGAGGGATATACACGAGGTTAGAACCGCGGCTCGTACCGTTCATGAACATGCTTTCCTTATCATCCAACCTTTCGTTCAGGATGATATCTTGGTAAGACTGATTCTTCGCATAGCCACCATGGGCCTTTAACATTTTCCTAATCTCCCTATCAAGGGAATCTCCTGCAGAATGACCAGGTGATGCTGAAGGGACGTCAGACTCGGAAGGGGGCTGTCCAAGCATGGATTCAGATATTCCAGCGGCCGAAGGAGGTCCCGATAGTGTACGCGCCGCGTCGTCAGAATCCGAACAAGTGTAGCCTCGTGACACGGATTTGTGGGGAAGACGTGACGAGATGAATGTTGAAAGGCTGCGAGTTTTGTACTAAATACAGGAAGCCCGAGCATCAGAATGCAATACACACCTTATTTTCTGTTTGCCGTCCGCTTTGCTCATCGCACCAGCTCGAGGTCTTTTCGCACGAGGGAAGATTGGTTCTTCTATAATAGACCTCAGAAAGTACTTTAGCTTTGGAGATGGCAGATACGAACCCATCTTTGCTTCATGCAATATTGCTTTATCACCCGAGCCACCTTCCGACGATGGTTTCCAGAAATCCGCTTCTTCCTCCAACTCATCCACGTCACTTGCTCCGGATGAAAGTGAGGGAGTAGAAGTACTAGTTGGGATAGTAGCTACAAGGCATGAGCAAAACAATACATCCAACAGGATTTAACGTACTCCACCCATCTATAATACTCATGTTTGCATTTGCGATATCTGGTTCGTCGTCGTCTACTTCTACAGGTGCTAGATTGATTTGGCCTAGAATACTATCTTTGGATTTCACTTTGAATGGCCTCGAGCGCTGTACACGGGGAAATACAGGCGGGGACATAGGTTTAAATTTCTCTTGATAGACAGGAGACACAGATCGAAGGAACTCCGTTGCATGCGACGGAATCCTCGGGGCGGTACGACAGAGAAAAGGGTTGCCTTGTATGCATTTGTCTAAATCCGATACAATAGAAGGATCTACGACTAATTTTGTATCCCTGCGGCATTTGAGACAAATATTAGTGGAGAGTGAGGGGTAGACGACTTACAGACAGTCTTCAATCTTAATCGGTTTTTCCTCGGGGACGTCTTCATTCGTAATCCCTAGTACTCCGTGGGAGGAAACGAAGGTTGCTAGTGATTTCTTCCGTACCCTCTTCCCAAGAGACGGCGTCTTATTTCTCGAAGAGCGTGACAATATGGGTGTCATCGGACGATGAGGCATGGTTTCATATTCGACTGGAAAAGTGTAAGTATGCTGTATTCACCTCAGAACAGCAGCTTACAATCATCCTCTTCTTCCCAGACGGTTTGAGTTCTTGGCCTTCCTTTTGGCGCAGAGTATATCCGTTTCAGTAGCTGCATTGTCTCGGGGTTAGGTTCCAAGACCTCATCGTAAGCGGTTAAATTATCAAATTTGAATTTTTTCTTGAGGTCGTCGAAGGGATCAGTCGGGAGGACGAGCTGTCCGGGTTCATGAGTTGGTATCGGCTTCAGGATCTTATCTGAAATCTATGACGCGCAAATCGCAAGTCGTCGACGCTTGTCGCAGAAGCACAAAGAACCCACTCACGCCTGATACGAGTGAGCGGGAATATTCCATATAGTCGACCGTCAAGTGAGTATATGCGTATTCAAGGAGGAGTTCACGTAAGTGAGCTCTAAGTGAGGGCTCATCGTCACACGACATCCTTTCTTGACGTAGGGCGAGATGAGACGTTCCAAGCCCAAGTCGTTGTGTCAAACAGAAAGTCGCGACGCGACGCGTATTGAAACTCCGCTTAAAGTGCATCCTTAGCGCGAAAGTTTGTTTTCTTCTCTTGAGTGTTGAATCTCAACACACCGTCTGTCTTGTCTTGCATGCTATCTCTTCTTCGAACTTCCTAGCTTGCCAGATTTCTACATGTACGTTAGTATCTACTAATGTCTGCGCAAAGCTGCAACGTAATTCAGTTGTCTCGGAAGTCGTTCTCTCTTTCAATTCAGACGACGTACAGTATATTTTTGCAGAGCTAGACTTTCAGAACCACCTTCAAAGATATTGAGATTGTGCAGAATATCATGAAGAGTGCAATTGCTTTTTTTAAATTATATGCTCATCGCCACGAAGCAATGAGAATGTCGTTCTGTGACTTCGTGAAGTGGATGCAAGACACAGGCGACACAGGTGAGTGCAATGTCAGGGAGGCTTTCCTGACGAGTTTTTGTGTAGATATATTCCAGATTTACTCAATTATCCTACCAGAATCCTGTATCACGATCACTGCAAGCTTCGAAAAAACCGTACCGGCCCTTCCGTGATAGAATCGGAAGTATGACTCACATCAAGTCAGGCGATAAAGAGATGATGAAGACGGGAAAAGTCCCAACATCCGCATAACCATGGCTGAACTATCCCAACAAGAATGCGACTTCTCCATTGTCAATGCTTTCTCTAGCTCTGTATTCGGAGGAAACCCAGCTGTCGTTCTCTTCCTCGACGCTCCACTCTCTAATGACGATCTATACCTCAAAATCGCTCAAAACTTCAATCAGCCCATGGCATGCTTTGTCTTCCCTGCTGAGACTGGGGAAACGGAGCCAGATGAGACAACAGTGACGTTTCGTATCCGCTGGTTCACTGTGTCGAGGGAATCACCAACTATGCGGACATGGAACACTTGCGGCCGCCCATGCACTCCTTGCGCGACCTGGTCTCGTTCCGACACACGTCAGTGTTATGCGGTTCAAGGCGATACGTATATGCGCGCCGCATCCAAGTCACAGGAGCTGCTGATCGGATTGAAATTGAGATGCCCTTGTTCGACGCCAAGTCAGTCGAAGATTCAGAGTTCGCACTAATAAAGGGAGTGATCTCTAAGGCTTTCCGTCGAGATGTCAAAGTGAAATATATTGGATGCTCTGGGAGCGGAGAACCTGGTTCAGACCATTATGTACTCGTTGAACTTGACGAAAGTGAGGCTCTTGGAGATGTCGACATAGACATTCCCGCTTTCGTTGGTCCATCCATTTCAATACGCCATTTTTGCAACTAAATGGTTAAACAGAACGAAGAAACGCCCTATCGGATTAACATCCTCACAAGGAAATCTCAGCAACCAAGCATCGCATACGAAGCTCGAATGTTTGCGCCGCGGTCTGGTGTGCCGGAGGATCAAGTCTGCGGGTCAGCGAATTGCCTCATGGCACCGTATTGGGCGAATAAAATGAATATTGCGTCCAAGGCAGAGATGGTCGCGAAATTTGTCAGTCCAAGGGGCGGTGTCCTTTGGGTAACCGTTGATCAGGAGAACAGGAAAGTTTATCTCGCAGGAGAAGCAAAGTTGACTATCGTCGGCCAGGTTTTCTTGTGAATCAGACTAAAAAATGTTATGTTCAACCAAAGTTTGGATAGAAATGCAGATCCTGGATGGAAATGGACCGTAGAACATAGCAATAATTGGATAACATATGCAAATACAATGGATGGGTATACTATTAAGATTGGCAAATGTATGTGGATCGGGGAGTTACTTTGCATAATGAACAAGGTAAAGAAATCAAGAGGAACCAATGTGAGAGCATAATACGAAATTAACAGCAATCGCAATCGCAATAGATGCAGAGCATGAAAGCGTAAGTCCACCGACATCAAATCGAATCTCGAAAACTCAACATCCTGCCTCGTCATGACCATCAGCATCAAGCATTTTAACACCACGAGGTGCAAGAAGATGCCGCCATGCATACATCTCACCCTGGAAACCTGCCTCCCTAGCACGGGCAGACATTCCGCGTTTCGCCCAGCGTACATCTCTTGCACGCACCTCACGCAGACGAGGTATATACGGTAAAACACGTATCAGCTCTTCACGCAATCCCGCAGTAGGACGCGAGATCCAAATTGACGATAGGGGGTGTTCTGATGACTTCGGCGAAGGAGAATCAAGAACAAGACTGGAGCTCTCCAAGGAGAGTTGTCTGAGATTAGGAAGAAGGTGCAAAAGCGTACGGGGAGGCGGGAATCGTACAATTGGCCAGGATTTGGGCGTATGGAGGACAAGTGTTCGAATAGACTGTCCATGCGCAATGAGGAATTCTGAGATACACGACTGAGGTCGCTGAAGGTCGCCGTATGGCGTCACAACCACAGACTGGAGCGCTGGCAACGGACTATGAGTTAGTCGAATGAGTAGCGGCGACGTCGGAGTCGCAAGGATGGTTAATGTATGTAACCGTGGAAGGTGCAGTGGCGGACAGGGACGGTCACTGAGTTCGGCGGAAGAGCGGGCGGTGTCAAGGTCGTCCATCCCGACACCGACTACTTCGAGCTCCTCTAAACTGGTACAATGAGCCACAAGCTCAGTCAAGGGGTCCTCTCCTGAGAGTACCGTCGTAGCATCATATTTGATCCCAGTTAGAACACGTAAATTTTGAGCGCCATCTCTGAGTCCGAGGGACGCCATCGCACGACGGCTGAGCTGCATGGACAAACTGAGTTCCAAGCGTGAGAGAAAAGGAAGCAGCGAGAACAACGTCGTCAGCAGCTCGTCGACTCGGCAAAACTCAGAGCGCGACATAACGTCGAGTTCGGACAGATCCAGCGACTGAACCCATCTACCTGGCGTAGAATATGGTATTCGACGAATGGAATCCCATTTCTGGTCCGAGGAGTGGAGGTGGTGGGTGAACTTCTCTAGCGTACGAATTGTTCGTATCTTGCATTCAGAATAAAGGAGAGGCAAAGCAACATTCTGTGGGCACAACAAGTCAGCAATAGCTTGTCGGCAATAAAGGGGAGTTGTGATTGCAACGCTTTGCCACTCACGTCCCCAAGTTCAAGTCAGTTAGCACAACATCTTGCGACAACGAACATGTCACAGAAGTAGATATATGCGCAATCCCCAGTCCTGCTTTGCCAAAATCACCGGCAAAGCATCACAATCACAATTCAATAGTTGGATATTAATAAAGGAATGGTGCTGACCTTCAGATCCTTGCAGATCAGGGCTAAGTCCCACTTTGCGCACGTCGGCTCTTTCCCAGACTTTATGTCAGAATCAGAATAAGATCTTTTATTCATACAACAGCCCTTCGTATTCTCTGTGTCTTCGTGCATTACCAAGGTCAGAATCCTACGCCATATCTCAGCTGGAAGAGCCGGTAACGGCGGCCGCTTCGGGAGAAGTGGGACAAGGACGAGGAATCCCGCGACACGTTCATAACGCCGTGGGCGAAGTAAAACCCGGTCCGTATCAATAAAAGTAGGCTGCGTATATGCTTTTGTAAAAGTCGACAACGTCGACGTTGCCATCGAGTGCGATGGGATGATAGAGAATGGTCAGGACATGGATGACTAGACAAAGGATCGACTCTCAGTCTGAGAAAGTCAGCTTTTCTGAGGCATATTTGCTCACGTGATGCATTGCTTAGAAAGTTACGATTACGCGGGCTCCGATCATCAACCACAACTTTGCACACTGCACAGGCTTATATCAATTACTGTCGTAAGCTCTGAAGTTCCGTATTATTTCAGTTGGAGTAGACACTCACTTCTATAGGATGCAGTTTAATCAAGAGCTAGACTGATCTGCACATACTCATGGGCGGCGATGAGGTAGAAGCAATTACTATTGACGAAGTGCGTCTAGTCTTACAAGGATTATACATTCGACAAACTTATGATCGTAATAGACCACTACAGAAGAACGAGCGACTGGGGTAGCGTCTACTGTCTTTATAGCGCGCTTAGTCGGAGAGACAGAACAATGGATCGCTATCAAGTCCACACCCGCGAAACGCAAGTTCTCGCCAGAACCACACGATATTATAAAGGAAATTGAATTACTTTCGAAGATCTCTCATATTAATGTCAGTAACACATGGTTTAGTGTTACGCTAACAGCTTATCAGGTCCTAGACAGATTATCGACGTTATTGGATCGAAGCGCACAGGCGCAACGATTGAACTGTACACGCCTTGGATACCTTACAGTCTCGAGAATCTCCTTGATACTCCAACTTTTACTCCTAGTCCGATACCCACACAGATTAAGCATCTTGTTCGCGCTGCATATGTTGATGCACAGAACCCATCTAGAGAAGAAATCTTCGAGGTTGTTACGAAGTCTATCGTCTATCAACTCATCCGTGCCCTTGAATATTTACATGGGTTGGAAGAACCTGTCGGTCATCGGGATATCAAACCGAGAAATGTCTTGATAGATCCAAATGGATGTGTTAAGCTCATTGACTTCGGTATCGCATATCAAGAGAGCACAAATGCTGACGCTGGGAATTTATGGCCCGAATCGAAAGACAATATGTATAACGACGTCGCCACTGGGTATGTTCTACCTCTCGGGCGCAAAGTTGTGATGAGCTAACATCAATTTCTGACGCAGACCATTTCGAGCACCGGAGCTACTCTTTGGACCAAAAACGTACGATGCATGTGGTACAGACTTATGGAGTCTCGGATGCACCATAGCACATTTCTTCACACCCATCCAGTTGCACCGTAATTTATACATCGATGACGAAAACGATGAAGACGAACAAGCTTGGTCGAACGATGACGATAAGCCGAGACTGGCGTACTTAGTCCCAAAGGACGTCGACGCTGTCACTTTCCGCTCTGCGGAATGGGCACGTCAACCGCTATTTGAAGGCAGACGAGGAAGTATTGGGCTTGCATGGAGCATTTTCAGTCTCAGAGGAACACCAAGTACGGAAAACTGGCCTGTTAGTCTGCGATTGTCATCACCCCTTCATGTTACTTGAGTGTTGATACTCAGAATATTTTATACTTCTTATAGTGCTTCGAGGCACTTCCAGATGCCAACAAAATCCAATTCAAGGTTGTTCCGTCCCGCGATATCCGACTCCGTTTGCCGAACATACCACCCAACACGCCGAGTACGGGTTCGGAGCACAAGGCGCCGGAACAGTTTGCTGCAACGCCATTGGACCTCATACATCGTCTGCTCGTGTATCCACCAGAAGATAGACTGAAGGCCGCGGATGCAGTCGAGCATCCATGGTTTACAACTACCCGCGAAGAAGACGTACCTTTATTGTTACCGGAAGATCGGAACGGTTATGATAGGTGTTCGGCACAGATGGAATGGAATGGGAAGGGCTTGAATTATTGGTTGAATACTGCGTTTGGGAATCAGTAACCTTTACTAGTAGGCGCATGCTTGTCCAATGGAAAGAGACAGCATAAATGTATATCCATTGCATTCTGGTCGGGGAATTGCAAAATTCAAATATATTTACAAAGAACGATGTCATGAGTATATGTTATGTGCTACAGCAGCAATTAATTTGATCAACTGATTATCACGTTGAAGTGATAGTAATCAAAATTAAGCCTACGCATTCTTGATTGCCTAGGACTGCCTTTGCAAGTGGTTAATAGCTGCGCCGGATGTTTGCAGAAGTCGAGACATGCATGGAAGCATAGTATGTATTATGCGTCGAAAGTTTTAGTGCGAAAATTGAAGCATTTGATTAGTAATCATTTGAAAATACAAGTTTCTTTACAATTATAGTCATTTTCGCTGACTCTCGCTTAACCTACGACCAGGCCGAGTCCGAGTCCGAGCGCGGGTACGACGAAGAGAAGGCGAAGGCAAGGGACTTCAGGAAGCAATAAAGACGTTGGCGAAGGGACGGCCACTATCCATGACCCCACTTACCAGTGATACGACTCCACGAGCACAATGTCGCTCTCATCTTTACCGTCTGAGCTCTATTGTGCCATCATAAGCCACCTTGACGACCAAGTCGTCCAATCTACAGTACTGACACTCACCCGCACGATCCCAGACGCACCTATTCCACTTAAACGTCTCTTTGAGCGGATCAGGATACGTACGCCTAAAAGCGCCGTTCAGCTTTATCAACGTTTGCGCGGTGGCAAGACCGAAGCACACCATGTTCGTGAGCTAAGCATAGAGACTTGGTCGGCGGACGCGCAGGTTATTATTAACCTCCTTGCCTTGCTGGACGACCTCACAAACCTCGCTCTTTTTGTCGGGCCAAACTTCGCTCCAGAGAATTTACTGGAGGTATTTGAACGTCCACGGGAGCGACTTGAAGTATTGTCATTGCGATTTCGACCATAGTAAGTCCCTATATGCATACTAGTAACTAGTGGCTTCGAGCTAATGTTAAATTATTAATGTCTCTCAGTGTACAACGTGCCAATTACTACCACTTTCTGAAAGGAGCGTACTTTGATCCTGCGATCTCTGCAATCGCAAGCTGGCCATCCTCATCTCTACGCTCATTATCAATCGTGCAAGACCCACTCGTCGACCAAGGACCATTTGCGCAGCCCCTGGTTTTCTTCGGTCTCAAAGAATTCCTCCCATTATCCATCTCTACAGCAGCCCAGGGTATAACCATACTTCGAATTCGCATACCAGCACGAGACGTGGGTCCCCACCTCGCGGTCTCTCCGAACGCCTTTCCATCTTTACGAACTCTGGACCTCTCAACAGGAAACATCAAAGGCCAGCAACTCACGCGACTTCTTGCACGATTTGACCGTGTTGAGCACGTAAAACTGGATGGGTGTGCTATGCTTGCGGGCCGTGAACCGAGTGAGTGGGGTGCACTCGGGATGGATTGTGCATTGATTGGTGAAAAACGCGCTCGTGACCGCGAAAGAGCTTTGAAGGCCTGGAGAGAGATGCACACTCAGCTAACCCTTGATCAGGCTCAACAACCCCAACGAAGGATACGCGCAGGGAGGAAAGGCCTTGCGACTGCTACGATCTCCATCCGCAGTGCATCCGACCCTGTTCTTCCTGCAAGTAATCCATATGGAGGCACTGAGTCAGACGCCGTGCCTCCACCTCCTATTGATCCTGCCGTCCTTCAGCATAAAGTCCGGATTGCGCCCCTGCCGCCTTCTCTTCTTACAATAACTGCAACTGCACCACCCCCAATCCCCGGTATTGATGCTTCGATGGACCTATCCGAACACTTCGGAACCTTCCGCGAGGAGTTTGCTGAAGGCTGGAAAGCTGGAATTAATCGACTGCGTGCATCGTGGTCGAGACTTCGCACATCTGCAAAGAACAATGTACATATCTATGCTCTTGGTCCTGGTGCAGCACCGGAAACGCAAGGCCTAGGCGGCTTAGAGGAACTCGATGAGCAACGGTGGAAGGATTTGGAAGAGGGTCAGTACCCCGTACCAGACTTATGTCTTGCGGGTGAGAGTTATGATGGCACGTACTGCTGCTTACACAGTGACAAATGCGGGCATCGACTTACTGAAAGTGCTTGGGGAGATGACAGTTTCTTGAGATAACACATTGTACTGATTCATATTGAAGTCCGAAAGGCAACAATAGATTATTGGAGAGTTTTGAGGGGTTTAAACAGCAAATTACACTGAAAAGAGCGTGTGGGGTGTTTGATACGTATAGGAATGATTGCGAGGTATGACGAGACAAGATAAGAGAGGTATTCTGGGGAAGACGATGACATAGCTTCAGATAGATACTCTTTAATTGCGAGTGAATTTGATAGAAGCGAAAGGGATAAAACAATCGAGAAGAACGGGACGATCCAACAAATGTCTATATACATACAAAACTTCAGTACATGAGACGAAAAACGTCCACCCGCAATGCGCGACTGACGTCCAAGAAACCAAAACCAATAGGATAGAATACGAATTGCATAAAACAAGACGAGAGCACGATGAGGTGAGATGAGATGAAAATGAAATAAAACGAGCTGAAACAGATTACGCTGGTTCGTCGTATGAAGGCGGTGCATCTTCGTGTACGACAGATACTCCCACATGTCGTTCTTCTCGTATCCGCTCGAGGTCTCGTCGGAGGTTATCGACCTCAGAACGAAGTTCCTCATTCAAGAGTGTTTGCTTCGCGAGCATAACTTGTTGAGGCGCTGTCCCATCGCTGGACGATCCTTGTCCTCGTCCTCGTCCTGAACTTCCACCACCTCGACTCGATCCGCGACCTGAGCCACGACCCGAACTGGTCGTTGAACTGCCTACTTGCGAGGCACTCGGTCCAATATCGTCACTCTCTCCGGGTCGGTGTGTGCGGAAGTACGTACTGTCTCGTACGTTCTGTGCAGTCGAAGCGTACACTGCTGCGTCGCCTACAGGAAGTGTACCAGGTGATATTGAAGTGTACGCGACGGTTCCATGTGGGTTAAGAGGAGATGCAGAGACATTGTGCGTCGAATCACCATATCGGAATGGTTCGAATGTCGCACCGTCGTTGAACCCTGGTAACTTTCCAGGTCCACTTGAATACGACGTCGGAGATATCGAGTATGAACCAATTGGATTCGGACGAGTGTCGTATTTCTCCTGCTCGACTTGCATGCGCCGTCGACGCATGAAGAAGAATATCCCGAATCCGATAAGACCTGCCCCTGCGAGTCCACCGATAACACCGCCAGCGATCGCACCTGCGTTTGACTTTTTACCCGAGGAAGAGGATCCTGAACCGTCTGTGATCGTACTGCCATCCGTTGGAATGGTTATTTTCGACTGAATTGTCGTGCTACGAGAAGGATAAGGAACTATTTCACGGGAGTATGGCTTGAAGAACCCACTTAAGCGCCAACAGAGCGAACACGCCACCAACAGCGGGACTAAAATGTCAAAAACTGAGTTACATTCAGTGGGCAAGTAATTGAAATCCCACCTGTTCTTTCCAATAGTAGCAATACCGGTCGTCGGATTGAAATTGGCCGAAAATGGTGTGTTGTTCTGATTAGACGACGCGTAAGTGTTCAACTGGCTAACCATGAAGGTCTGGGTCGCGAGGTTCGTCACAGTTGACGCCGAGAACATCATCCAATCTATGAGACGAATTAGATTAGTGGTTCCGCCTTTGACGTGTCCGGGGAAGACGTACGTGCAGCTGACGTTGTCGCGTCATTGTTGTCTAATGACAAACCGTACCTCGTCTGGCCTGAAATAATTGCCGTTGAGTAACGAGCAAACACGAAGCATCCAAGGACTCACCAGCTATATTGTTATAGAATACGGTCGCCACTTGATAAACCTGATCCGAGACCAAGCTAAGCTGACACAGCTTATCCGCGTACAGGTTGTAGATCAAGCCATTTGTATCCGAGTCTCCATAGATGAAGTTGAGATGCGAGTTGTCCGGCGCGATCGTGTTGGCTTGCCACTGTGATATGTAAGACAACGCAGTATCCTAAATTATTTTGTAAAATCGCAAGGGGAATATTTTTATAAATTGCTGCATCATGAAGGAAGTTAGAGAAGAGACTGACATTGAACCTCTGTTGGTCGCCATTTGATCCAGCGTAGCTTGCCATCTTTGCCATGGCAGAGATACCAATAATACCCTTCAGCGCGATATTTGTCTGGTTGTTACTCGACGTTTGTGAACCAAGGGTGAAGTCGGCCGATTTCCTGTAAAGATAGGATCAATTAGCAAACCGACTATAGCTGTCTGTCACAAAAGGCGACAAATACTTACTGGTTTATCGGAGTTAGAGTGTTGTTTACCAAATAGTCTGCCCAACTGCGAAGTAACGTGTACTGAAGAAAATTAATCAGGGTCCTTCGTAGAAGAAAAACAGCCCGACACTTACATGTCTGCTGATAAACGTCCCATTCCCGGATCGTTGCGAGTAAGCAAGGGTCATAATGAGCATGTTCGCCGTTTCTGAAATTTGAGTTTAATAATCTTGCGAAACTTTCTACTAAACAGACTCTCCCACCTTCAATACGATAGTCGTGGGTATCGGTGATGCCATCCGCTGTCGCATTCGGATACGAAGAACCTGCAATTTGAGTACAACTATGAGTAATACAGCCTAGATCAAACAGACGGACAACTAGCCAATATTCCTCGCAGCGTAACTCAGAGTATAGGTTGATGAGTCCTGATACTCCAACAGTGGCGAAAGCAACTGTCCTCCCAGCTCGGGATTGAAGTACAGGAGAGCAGGGAACGCAGCATAGAGCACGTCAACAGTATTTACGCTCATCGTATTCCTATATCGAGTCAGTTAATTAACAAATTGCCCCCTCTTTCGCATTGGGGCAAATACATACCCGTTGGCATCTGACCCGACGTTACCCATGTTCTTCATGAACGCCTTCGTGTCGGTGTAGTTCCAGTCTCCACCGCCCGTTTTTGAGATTGTGATTTCCATAGTGGCCATCGCCTGCCGCGCGCTCAATTCGAGCAGGTTC
Organism: Fomitiporia mediterranea MF3/22; assembly: GCF_000271605.1. NCBI lineage: Eukaryota > Fungi > Basidiomycota > Agaricomycetes > Hymenochaetales > Hymenochaetaceae > Fomitiporia > Fomitiporia mediterranea. The sequence goes on along the minus strand of NW_006760400.1, from coordinate 695,746 downwards.
ACATACTCGTTCGAATATTGGCCGCCCGCACTACGGATCTGGTCATCGAGAACTGCAGCGGCGGATGCTGCACGATCATAATCGTCGAGAAATGCTTTTGACTGTGAAGGTCGGGAATAAACACTAATACTCGATCTTATGAATTGGAAAAGAAAAAAAAATACGAACCGCTGTTACCCCATCACTATACTGAGTCATGAAATATGGTATTCGGTCTTGCAGCGTTCCGGAAGGGGTACGATACTGAATGGATGGGTTGCGTATTAATCCAATAGACCACACTGCAGGCTCCGATGTCTGACTGATACTTGTCCAGTCTACTGCGATACCGAGAGTTGGCCAGTTTCTATTACAGAGTCAGATTAGACAATCGGGAGTGAAAGGAGTCTCGAGACGCACACTGAGACGGCGCGAGGTGTTGGATCCTGGGTGTTACCGAGAGAACTCATGTTCATTGCTCTATTACGATTGATAAGATCTTCTGTGATTGCCCACGTAGTTGTTGCCCCGCTAATCTGAATTTTCCCGGACGATTCAAGAAGTAAGCGGCAATCCACTTCAGCCTCTTGATAGCATGTGGATAAAAATGGCAACAAACCTTTTTAAACGAATAATACTCTGTCGCGTCCTGCGCGTGGTTTCCTAACTCCGTATATTGTTGCTGCGTCTGCAACTGCATCGAGAGCACTACGTAACTGCCCTCATCATCTCCGTTCCATGTCGCAATTTCCGTGGTATCACCCGTGATAAATTCTGGTGTTAAAAGGATTATCTCAAAAATCGATGTATGGAAAATGAATGAAGACGTACCACCAGAGATATCCGAGTACATTCGTAACTGGTGCGCATTGCCATCAAGTGACTTCGCAGACATCGTGTAGTAAGCAAACGGGAGTGACTGGCGTACGAGATCCGTTGGCTAAAACGTCATTATGAAACGGAACAAAATTACGCGAAATTCGTAAACGACCCCTTCAATCCGATTTTTACGGATAGTATCTCACCTCGATGGGGCTTATGAACGATGCATTAATTTGCATCGGTCCGGCGGTGTAAAGGAAAGAGGTACGTGTTGCTGTGAACTCAACGCTGGTTTGATTCGCAAGTGTCAAGTTCGAGATTGCCGTCTCGCCCATTATTCTGTAGGCGTTACCATCGACTACGACTAACGAAAACCACCCAGTGATCTGTAAAACAAAAATAATCATGAGCATCTCATAATCGCCAAATGAATCCAGTGCAAGTGAAGGATTTGGGTTCGAGGTCCACCTGCCCCTAGAAGCGTCCGGTGTCAAGTAATCGAGACAGTAAAACTTACTCCCGCTATCGTCCAAATGTTCGGCCACAGGTTATTCAGAGGCTGGGGTGCGTTCCCTTGTCCAAGCCATGTACTCAAGTATGGGGAACGAACAGCAAGTGGAAGTGCTGGTGCGTTAAACGGTGATGCTGTCCAACCTGCTGGACCATTCTGTGCGAGGGTTTGGGAGATAATAAACGAAAGGAGGGTGGTATAGCCAAGAAGCATGGCAGATATTCGCGCTAGAGGACAGGGGAGGACGACCATGGCGTTGAAAAGGGAGGAGAGAGCGGAAAGGAGAGATGTCTATGGTGGAGACGACAGCGGCGTGTGCTGGAGCTGTGGTGATGCCCACAGCCTGGGAGACCAGGATAGAGAGAGATCCAAAGAGGATCGAGCGTGATGGGGATGCACTGCGCCGAATGATGTGCACCTGGACCTGGAAACATATCTTCCGGCCAGCCGAAATCATATTTCTGTGGAATCAAGAAGATGATCGCATCAGGGTCGCTAATTACTGCCTTTCCAAACTGCGGCAAACTTACCTTTTTAATGATCTCGAAGCACAGATCAAAGCTTGATAGAGGATGTAAACTGATTTGTCAACTTTTCTTTAGTTTGTCCAGACCAAGCTTAGTGCATTGACGCTGTTTGCGATCAGATTTGGACCCTATTCTACACTCCTCTTAAGGCTACCTCCGAAATGACGCACCAGCAAAAACGTTCCAGCTCCGTAATCATTCTGCCTGTCCGATAATCCTTGCGGGGTTGGACATCCTAATGCGCCATTCTGTAGTGATGACGACGATGGGTCCTCAACGACAGAGAGGAAGGATAATTGAACAAAACCCGAAAGCTGTTTTCATCTCAGTTCCGGTGGCGGACCAATGACGGCCCGAATAAATTAGTCAACGACCTCTCACCTTCTGTTTTTAGCGCCACGTTGTAAAAATTGGCCGGAATCCATTTATTTGCACCCTGTTAAGTATAGGACGTGTCGTAGCTTCTCATGGGTTGTGCCGAACCTCAACTAGCCCAGCGCACCGCTCATGTTTCGCCTTCGATCACTAGCGCTCATCCGAAACGGATGATCTTACGTTTTAGCAGATCCAATATATTTGTTTGTTCTCTTGAAGATTGTGGCGTCTGCCTCTCGACTGCAGATTCTACAGAGCTGGGAGATAGAGCATTTTCTCTCGTTGAGCACAGTGACAGACATGATCTTCAGAAAGGTAGACACTGCACCAATATTAGGTCGATAGCGTCGCCTTGCAACAGTCCAATTCCTCCGCGCACATCACACGCAGGTCTCCAAAAATACCAAACTCAGATCTCCTGCCAATGTATGGGCGGCCGTAACTACTAACATTTTATCCTCATGCCTACCTACCATTGGACGGACTGTGTACTCAGAGACTTCCATGCCTGCATATTGTCTTCTATTCGGGCTGATGTGACAGCTGAATGGCATCCATATGCATGATAGGAGCCACACGAGTTCTATTTCTGGCGCCGAGTCGGCTAACTTTCAAGACTCCTCATTCGAAATTGGCTTAGACACATTTCTGGTTCCTTGCCTTTCGGAAACCAATTTGCAGAGTGTGCTGAACGGTTGTAGTGATGCCTTTACTTTGACAGCTCCCATCTATACTGATGTGTTGATGTGGTGTTCAAACAGAACACCGAGGTGTACAAATGCACCACCGGTATTTGACGATTAAGCCACAATCAAATCTACGTGTCATGATAGATTGGTCTGATTCTGCATAACACTGAGGTTCTGGACAAGCAATCTGAGAGTTTTGTGAGGTTGGCTACAGTTTCGTACCCTGGTCAAACAACACCTGATAGACTTAGTAATTGTACAATGAGGCAGCTATGTCAACATTTTCACAAGACACCCTCACTAACTCGCTTCTTACGAATTAAAAGGAAATATTTCACCCCAGCTGTGTGCAAGAATCTACTATAAATAGTACAATTATGTAGTATCCATTGTATTCTCATGCTCTACAACCTGTCGCTCGGTCCAAAGTACTGTTGCCAACAATGCACAGTAGGTCATTAATGCATAGTAAGCGTTCAGGAGAGATAAGTGGAGGCCAGAGCTGTGCGGCAGCACACAGCAACCTTGGGATGATGAATCAAACCGGAAGGAATGGAAGACAGAAATTGATAGCTTGCAAAGAGATATCGAGAAGACTACATAAAAACGGATTACAGTTGGCCAACTTCTGCCATCTTATGATGATGGCTTTGAAGTAGTCTCATAGAACATTGATGCAATATTAGGGAGTCCGCCAGCGCCAAGATGACCGGTTGAATATTTTTTAACCATGTCTTATTTTGCGACTTGGCTGGTTTGAATGCATTGGACCATTCCTTTCTTCTTCTCGTCCCGTTTTGGTGTTGAATAATTGGATTCTCTGTTCCTTGCTTGTTGCTTTTGGTTGCAGACTCCATGACTATTATTCCGAACTACTTTTCCAATTGATCTTATAATATGCGTATTCGACCTCGACAGCACGGTCGCCATGTACCATTCGCAAGTCAGTATCACTGTGTGCATCGCAGGAGAACTGCTCCTGATCGACGATTACAAAAACGGGGTCTGGGATGCTGTCTCCAAACACTTGGTTCACTGTGCTGGACTCGGCAGAGTGGGTGTGACGGAGAGGAATGACAAGGTGGAAGTACGCATTAGGTTGGAGGAGTTTCTGCAGGCATCCTTTGATCCAGACGGCGTGAGTGCTCTCGTAGACAATATCGGCACCGAGGACGAGGTCGAAAGTTCCAAGCGAGCTATCGGCCGATGCACTTGAGTATGAAGACCAGTCGAGAGGAACGACGGAAACATCCACACAAGATGTATTCGTGCTTGGAAAAGTTGAGCCAACATTTGAGCGTAGATTGTTCAATATTGATGGGTGAAAATCGGACAGAACTATTTCCGTGCGTACATGTCGGAGCTCCAGGAGTTTCGCGACGGTCAGTCCGACGAGTCCTGTCCCGGCTCCAAGTTCAATTATCCTGAATGGTTCTCCCATCTTTTTCCGGCTCCCGTAGAGGGGTAAGCCGAACCGGTCGGGATCTTCGAGAATCATATCCGCAATTACGCATGCACCGCCCCAGGTTTGAGCACCAACGGTACCGTAATCACCATTCTCTATAGGTGCATCCCTTAATTTGAGCGACACTTCCTCTCCTAATGGTGAGGGTCCAAATGTATAAGAGCGGGTGATAGGCCCCGAGGAAGCAGTTCCAGCACAAGCTGCGAGGAGGGCAGCAGCGTCTTCGACTAGACATTCGCGAGCCTCGCTATCGAGTTCAGTCAATATTAGGTTGTCACCGCGAGCTACAAGAGCGGTGAGCCAACGAATAGCATGCGATTGTTCAAAAGCATCTGCTCGAATAATTTTCAAACGGTCAGCCGTTTTGGATTCCTTCGTGCCTAGGCTAGTCAATTTTCTTCGTCGAGAGCCTCTGACTTCAGGATTGTACAGGAAACGGAGATATTTAATGCATGCACAAAGATCAGCTAGAGGCGTCGATTGAATGTGCTTGATCGATGGCAGCCGCTGCGTCGGAGTGCACGGGTCATCGGAACTTGATAGCAAGAAACATCCAGGCATCTTCATATAAATCCGTGAAGGGAGGAAGAGCTCAAGCTTGATTTGAAGACATCCTTGTTCGAGCGCGGTGAGATGAAAGATTAATTGTTCAAAAACGTTAGCCAGCATCTGTGGGCCACGTGATATCTTATTACCCGCCAAGCCTTCTTGCCTATTATCTCTTCATATGAATCAGTCTTCTGTAACAACTATCAAATTGCTGTTTATTCCTGGCTGCTTTCTTTTCCAACAACTGCTCTGTGCATTTAGTGAAGCAAATGCTCATGTTCATTCATAGTGAATACTGGTATTCAATGGTCTAGCTACTCGGAGAATCTTCTTTGGGAAACGCTAACATATGGGGCAATCATGATCAGTTTTACTGTGATATCTGGTAGCGATAAATTGATAGATGATGCGACGGAGCTTTCTACGAGTCTGACGGCGGTCTCATGACTAGATGGGCCAGGTACCATGATTTGCTGTGTTTTGGCGAAGCGATCTATCGTTGGTTTTTTACATCAAAGTCGACGATGTTGTCAGGAACTTGCGATCTTATAAAAACTGGCGTCACTTGGGCGCCCTGTTCTCCCTTTCCTCCCGAAGTCGAGCGTGTCCGTAATGTTGTGCACCGTTGCTCGATTAGCGGCCATCGCATTATGTTTGGAAGGGACTTTTGCTCAAAACGGCCCTAGTGCCTGGACAGCGTCACCTTTCACTCCTCCTGCCTGGCCACTTGCTGTCCGCTCTCCGTATTTGAATAGCTGGCTCTCGCAAGGAAACAATCCAGCCTCTCTAAATACTGAATGGGCTGTACAATGGTCTGGTGGGGTAAGCCTTTATATTCAAGCCTTTCATCATTCTGGCGGTTGGCTGGCGCAGATTATTCGCCGTGCAGGGCTGGTTACATTTGTATTCATCATTCTCAATCCTTGTCTTCTAGATTACCGGCTGGTATGCGTCCGCTGTAGTCGACGGACAAGCCTACAAACTATTGGGCGATGCTGCCATCCCGACCGTAAACGCGAACCAGACTGCAGTTGAATTTACGGCAACTCGTACTTCGTTCATTTTCACCGCTGGACCCATGCAAATCAATGCATCATTCTTGAGCCCTGTTGAGGTGAGCATATCCGCTTTACATGACGATAATATATTCACACCTTACGTGTGCTCATGCGATCTTTAGCCAACGGATCTAGTTCGCCAATCCATGCCGTATAGCTACCTATCCATCTCTGCGTCTTCTACCGACGGCAATTCTCACTCTTTGCGATTATATTCGGACATTTCTGGCGGTATGCGCCGTTCAAAATCCATTTCTGTTAGAGAATCTCGCTGATAGAGAACTCCATGTGATTGTAGAGTTCATTGCGGGAAATGTATCCGATATAGCGCAGTGGTCGTCCAGTGATGAAGGAGAATACATTGTCCTAAGTATGCAACTGCAGGCACAGCAGAAGTATGTGGAAGTCTCGAATCACCCACAAGATGCCACGGAGTACTACGCCTTCAAGAAGGTCAGGGAATCTCATGTGAGATGGAATATTTGGCTCACTCTACGTGACTCTGTTAAAAGATATCGGGGACGACGACATCATGGGCAATAACTACGGATGTAATTAATCGTGGAACCGCTGCGAACGGTACTTCACTAGGGAACAAAGTTGATACCAACTTCCGCGGAGTCGGAGAGTGCGTTTTTTTTTGCTCTTGATATACTTGGCTCATTTGACATACGATGCCAGTAATTGGCCTGTCCTGGGTATTGCTGTGGATTGGCAGAGTGTCCAATCAATGTCGCAGCCCGCAGTATGGGCAATCGCCGTTGTTCGAGGTCCGTCGATACAATATCGCACATCTTCTGGTTCGTTGGAAGATCGTTATCCCTACTTCTTGTCCGCCTATGGCGATGGAGCGACTGCTGTACGCGGGTTTTGGTATTTTCTCTTGGTCTCAAATCTGACTTCCTTTGTTTTCCCTCTAGGCCAAAGGCTTCTTAGATGACTTCTCTCGTGCACAGTCAGCCGCAGCAACATTGGATGCGCAACTTCGCAATGCTGGCAAACAAATCTCATCCAACTATGCAGATCTACTCGCACTCGTCACGCGGCAGGCACTGGGTAGTTTGGACATCACACTTGCAAAGTCTGGTGACGGAAGCTGGAATAGTTCAGACGTGAAAGTGTTTATGAAAAACATGGGTGGTATTGGGTCCGATGTTAACGGGTAAGTCGTGTCCCATTGTTTCCTCTCCGTTGATTTAATGCCAACGTTTCTGTTTACGCAGGACAACCCTTAGTGTCAACACTGTTGATACACTGTATGCCGCGTTTCCACTTTTCCTATACTTGAACCCGGAGCTTGGAGGGTATCTTCTGTCACCGCTTTTGGAATACCAGGACTCAACTGTATACACTTTAAATTATGCGGCAATGAATATTGGTATGTCCCCACGTAACACCGAAACGCTTTTCAGAAATCTCTAATGTAACGCAATTTCGCAAAGGATCCTCGTATCCGAATGCCACTGCGGACGACTTAACAAGTACACACGACTTCGGCATTGAAGGTGAATAAACAAATTAACTCCATAAGTACTTGACCCATTGAAAAAAATGCGAGCGTAGAAACGGCCAATATGCTCATTATGACGTTGGCCTATTCTCAAAGATCTGGGAACGGGACGTTCATCGGCACGCATGTGAGCTCTGCACCGTTCTGAGAGTATGGCCTTTCCTTACTAACTTGCGTCGATGCAGTACGCATTGCTGAGAAAGTGGGCAGAATACTTAGGAAACAATACGCTGACGCCTTCAAACCAGTACGTCCAATCGCACTGCGCACATAATTTGATATACTCTGGTCTTATGCTGGGATGTTCTGCAGGAGATCGGCTGATTCATTTGTTCTGACCGCCAACCAAACGAATCTTGCTCTAAAGGGTATCATTGGAATCGCGAGTATGGCAAAGATTTCCGAGATAGCTGGCAACAGCGATGACCAGAAAACATTCAATGCCAGTTTCTTCGCTGTATACTCTGAACGAATCTTCTCATGCTAACTCGCCGTCTCCTATAGGATACGGCTTTCTCGTATATATCGCAATGGCAGAATGACGCCGTCGCTTCAGATAATTCGCACATCAACTTCTTCTACGGCAAGACAGATTCGAATGGCTTGATTTACAATCTATATGCGGACAAGCTGCTTCAACTGAATCTCGTCTCGAGCTTCGTGTACGATGCTGCGACTGTCTTCTATAATAGCGCGGGTGGTATGTAGATTGTTCGTGACATTTATCACCTCCTCACGTTAGCGAATAGGAAACGCAACCTACGGTCTGCCATTGGACAGTGGCGATCCGGATCGGAGTACAACGCGTACGCATCTCTAGCGTGTGTATAAATAATCCTACTTATCTTGACCACTCAGAGGCCATGATATTCTCTGCCTCAACTGTGACCAATCCGTCTACACAGGACGCAATGGTGTCCCAGCTACACAACTATGCAGCGGATAACATAAACGGAACTGTATTCTCAACGACGTACGACCCTTCAACTGGAGAAGTTTTCAGTCCTGATCATTCAGGGAAAAACAGGTGTGTCTGAATCCTTCAATACAGAGGCGAATTTGTTCATTGATCATTTATTATTAGTCCTGCATCTGGAGCAATTTATTCCTTCCTTGCTCTTAAGTATGTATTGTCTGTTCGTGTTCTGGTTACTTGCACTCACGAAACTACAGCACATCGATTAAATCTGTGAGCATACCGTCGAACCAGGGCGGTGGCTTAAGCGGCGGTTCAAGTGGAGGTTCGGGTTCAGGTTCAAGCTCAGGAAATGGCTCTAACTCAAACTCAGGTGGATCAGGCGGCTCGGACTCATCGAGTATCGGAAAGGCAGATTTCAGGACTCTGGCTGGGAAAACCCTCACAGGGATTATCGCTGTTTCTGCTCTTCTTTCTATCTTCTGAGCCATGGGAATCTAAGCTTGATTACGCTGGAAGTCAGGAACGCGAGATTGTGGTTTCGGTTTTACATGCCTATGAGGTAGACTGCGTGGACGTAGGGCGTTCGGTAGGAGATGTGGTCGATACCCGTAGGAAAGAGATGATTATATCCTTTCCTATTCGAGAAGGAAATAATCTTTCCTTTGAACAAGTCAAACATGTCTAAACCTTTCGGTAGACACTGGATTCCGGCTATATTTCTTTATTCATCCTTCTTGTTATGCTTATTTAACCAGTAATCTATTGTTTCCGTCCGGGTGTTCTCTGCTTGCCTTGTTTGCGTTTTTTAGGTGTTACTATTGATATTCTCGTGGCTGTTATGGTGGGCGTGTTCTGTAGTAATTTAAATTAGGAGGCATTAAAATTTGATTTTATACACAAACTTCAAAATATGGACGCGTTGAGGTTTGTTGGATCACGTGTGTCTGTCATATTGGCGAAGCACAACTACTTTACTACATTCGCCCCCAGTTTGTTCAAGTCTTCCACCATGATTTCCTCGTCAAGTTCGCAAAATCTATTTGGCTTTCCTGCTTCATCAAGCACCAACCTATACACAAGCAGCAGCCATGGGTCAATGTCATTCCCGTCCTCGTCGGGCGTCTCATTGGCTGGTCCCTCACAAATGACCATCGACCCGTATTCGCCAGAAAAGTTCAATGACAACATCAAGATGGCGATAGGCTACGTAGACCTCATCTCCAGGCTTGCGCAGAGCACAATAGACGGAATGTATGTTGTGTTCCACTGCCTTTTCTCAGAACGTGTGTCTTGATTATATTTGTACGTAGAGAACAAGTATTCCACGCATCCCCGGAATCAAACCATCTTGAGGTGTCGAGTAAGTGCATACAGTATACACCACCACTTCTTGTACAATTAATGCATTTCATCTAGAGAATCTGGAGATGCTCCGTCAATACATCGAAGGGCTCACTGTTCACCTCGCCTCATCTGGAGTTGGTGCGCTCCCTATTATCACATTTCCTGGAGACGGATCTGCTCCAACGATACCAAGCGAAGCGACCTTACTAGAGGAGACGTCAAAGGCTGTTAATGTTCTTTACGCACGCCAGAAGCAGATCCAGGAGAATAGCGGAACCGTTGCAAGCCTTCTGTCTGCTCCCGAGAGTTCTCGTCGTTGAACGTCTTTCGGTATATTGGACACCGTTTCCTTCTGGCTTTGTTTGACCTTGTTTGTTGTGTGGATATCTAACTTTGGAACGGAATAATGGAGTACATCGTTGGCTATGATTACGATAACTTCCATATCCGCTCAATGTTAGCGTGTTCCAGGCTATACAGTGGTCTTCATGGAGTCAAGATGGACAAAACGTCCAAGCTTGGTCGTTATTAGAATTCAGCACAATCTTGGAATAACGACTGGAATTGGAACTTGTACCATACTCAACTACAAAGCACTTGTCAGTTCTAGTATGTACCGATATTGTAAGCATGTTTTATGTATCTGGAATTCGTATGTTTGTGTGTCGTTGCAGCTGGGGGCAATTAGAAATCACGTGAGCGCAAATGTCTACATGAGCCAACCGTTGTGAATTGTACACAGACGTCTCTCCTCTCTCGTCATCTTGTAGTTCTTCCCGTACTTTGCTTTTGGCTCTCTCCTTACATCCAAAGAAAGCTATCTTTCCGAGTTTCTCAAGCTCTTAGTAATACTCGACCCAACTCTGTGACCAAACGGTGAAGACACGTCTAGCCACAGTCAGTTCCACTTCCAGGGAATCGCCATGGATGCAGAAAGGTCATTGGCTATGTCAGAAGTAGCAATGGAATATTCGGCGTTGAAGTTTAGTGATCACTGTCCGAAGGGGATGTATATTATCCCATCTTCTGAATCCATTCTGGCGTGGGATGGAGTCTTGTTCGTTCATCAAGGTATACTACTTCTCTCTACCTTATATGCTGCAGGAAACTGTATTGACAGGGAATACCTTGTGAACTGCTAGGATACTATGCGGACTCAATATTGAAGTTTCGCATCCGATTTCCGTTTACGTATCCCGCTCGACCGCCAGCAGTCACATTTGTTACCGACGTGTTCCACCCGTTGATCTCACAGGAAGATGGTACTCTCAACATTGGGCCACGGTTTTCTCCTTGGAAGTACGTATCTATCCATAAGTTACAATCTGGCGCAAACTACTACTATGTCTGACTGTTCATGTCCTCAGACCAAAACAAGATCATGTGTTCCAGATGCTACACTGGATCAAAGTTATCTTCAAGAAAGAAACCCTCGACAAAATTCGGGAGAGTGATGTCGTGAACAGAGAAGCATTCAGGTAAACGTCACGTTTTGTTGTTAAGCACAATCCAATGTTAAAATACATCTCCCCACAGACTGTGAGTTAGGTCATCGTCACCATCCCTCACTGTTCGCTAGTTCATATCATTTGCATCAACCCACAGGTACCATGATTCTACCCAATCGTTTTCAGCTCTTGCGACGCAGTCGGCCATGCTGTCTCTGACTGCCCGGCCTTGTTTGAGGGTGCACCGAGGAAGTCGCAACTGCGCAGCTCCGAAATATTATTCCGCGAGCCTAGGGATGAAGACCTCGACCCTTTGCGGACACAGATAGGGTTTCGTCCTTGGACTAATGGCGACGAAGCCGAGTCACGATGACGGATAGTAGACGAGATTGGTCTCTCTTTCCGTTTGCACACCGACGTTGTCCCCGCAGCAATCCGGACTGTTTGCTTTTTCCTTTATGGCTCATGTATTGCTAAGATCTTTTCTTGTATACGTCACTGGGCATTTTTAATCCTGTCGAAATGTACAAAGTAGTTTCGGAACTCGGACGGGGGACATGTTTGCTCGCAAATCACGAGATCGTGTATTGATAAGGCCCGAATTGGAATTGCGTCTGGTAATTGAGTCATCGGTAGCCGGACCCACACCGCTATCCCCCGTCTCCGTCTTCACGACGGCGGCGGCTTACACACTCATTCTCAGCAATGACAACAAACGCGCGCCTTGCAGAGGTGCGTAGAAGACCTGGAAACAACGAGCAGGGGCAGGACAAGCCTCCTGTTGCCACGGGTGCGAAAGGGGCCCAGAAGAGATCGAACAAGATGACGGGTGGACAGTCTCTCAACCATCTGCTTAACTTCTCTTTGCCACCAAGGCAGAGCCATGCCTTTCAGAGCTTACCGAGGCGGAGCAGGAAGACTGCGCCGGGCTATGGTGTCTGGAATAAAGAGAGTGAGTACGATAAGGACTATCTGGCGCGACGTGATTGCTGACTTTGGACCCAGAGTTCGTCAATGCTCAGTACCGGTTCGTCATGAAGCCCTCTGGCGACTACACTGTCCACTTCGCAGACCCAGATATGTAAGTATCTATTTTTTATATGATTTTACTCGATTAATGCGGGATATAGCTTCTTCCAGTGGCAGGACATTCTCCAGGTTATCATACCGCGCACCTCGGCTTTGGCATCGGCGGCTGGCCGTCAAGAAGAGGGTTTCGGCCAGGATGAAGGCCATACTACGTGCCCTATCTGCTTGTCTCCGCCTGCTGCTCCCAGGATGACTAAATGCGGACACGTTCGTTCTTCGCTATTCATTCTGTTGTCTGCCAGTCTGACATACTTTGCAGGTCTTCTGTTACCCATGCGTCCTTCATTATCTCAGCACATCTGATCATGCAAAGTGGAACCGCTGTCCTATATGCTTCGATTCGATTAATGAGAAGCAGCTCAAGTGCGTGAAATGGTATGATGAGTCAAGTACCCAGATCGATGTACAGGAGACGTCCCACGAAGCATCGTCTTCATCTTCTCAACTAGATGTTTCTGGCGATTCGTTCAAACCAGGTTCCACGCTACGCATGCGCTTGATGGAGAGACCTCAGATAACAACGTTAGCTTTACCAAGATCACGAACGTGGCCGTCTGATGTCATCCCTTCGCACCAGGCACCCTTCCATTTCCTTCCGGACGTTTTTAGATTCTCACGATTTATGCTGGCGACACCTGACTATCTTCTCTCGCACCTTTCACATGATCTGGATGAACTTGCGTCCGAACGACGCATTCTCGCGGGAATGAAGGATGATTTGGGTGTGAGCTTCATAGACTTGGCTGAGTCGAAGGTCAAGCAACAGATGGAGAAGGCATCTGCGCTTGAAACTCAAGAGTTGAAGGATGCAATATCGCGAGCAGAGCAAACTTTGCGCGATATTGAACGAAGTTACGAGGATCGGAGAAGACGACGTGCTGAGAGGGAGCGCGATCCAAACAATCAGGACATAGGTTCAGTTCCGGATGCATGGCTAGCTGTTCAAAGTAATACACCTAAGCCCACATCTACGAATCGCGGGCAGCGACCTCGGCGAAATTTGAATCCTCCTCCTCCCTCGACGTCAACGTATTACTTCTATCAGGCTGCTTCTGGTGCTCCTATCTTTCTGCACCCACTCGATATCAGGATTCTTCTCGCTCACTTCCAAAGTTATTCCGCGTTTCCTGACAGCATCTCGGTACGCGTCGATGCGTCATCTGAGGGCTCTGTTGATGCTGATTTGCGTCGACGATGCAAGTATCTTGCCCATATGCCTGAGAGTGCAGATGTCGTCTTCATCGAAGCAGATCTATCGTCGGTTGTGAGTGAAGAGACGCTTCGTGGATTCGAGGCACCACTTCGAGCACGTAAAGCGAAACGTCGCGAACGAGGCAAAAAAGAGGATCGAGCTCGTGCACGTGCAGAGGAGAGAGAACGTGAGAAGTTCAGGCTTCCCGTGGCAGGTACTCCTCCAAGCCTTCCTCCAAGTGCTGGTGTCGATTATGATCCGGTTGTATCGACTCCACTTGAGCGCCCTCCTTCGCCAGAGGAGATTGTGGTAGAGGTGTCACCACCACCCACATCGTCGGAATCGACGCAGTCAGGTGCTTGGGGACAACGAAGCTTCGCATCCGCTGCCCAGGGTGGACGTACTCAGAGGACCCAGCAAACGCAGGCTCCGCGAGAACCTTCAGAAGAAGATGAGTGGGATATTGATGCGGCTTGGCATGAGATGCAGCACGGAGGCGGTGGGCGGAGGAAGAAGTCTAACAAGATGGTTGTGATTGGTGGTAGTGGCGGACGAAGGCGATGATATAATAATAATACTTTTCTTTCTTAGTGGATACAGATCACGACACTTGTAACAACAGCATATAGTCAGGCAAATGCTAGTGGTTGACACGTGCATTCGACTTTTTATCTTGAAGACGACAACGGTAACATTTTCCACATCAAATTAACTTAAGCTTCCAATGATCGTCACTAACTGGCCTTTACTTTCGAGATAGGCATTCTTTCTATTTCACTGACGAGTGTTGTTTTAGCAACGCGGTGAATACATCGTGGATGCCAGATAAGGTAATTCTTGTGTACCTTTGTTTTCCCGTATTTGGTTCTGGACATTCTCATTAAAAGTTCCTCAAACGCCTTGGATACATTCACCCATCTTCACCTTAGCCAAGCTAGTAAGGGTGAGTGAAGCTATATTTTACACCGTTACAGAAATTTGTGACGTATTGCATTCCATTATCAAGGTCAACGGCGCTTAGGCAAACCCTGAACGAAACAGCCTTTCTAAAATAGGTTATTGGACGCTTTGACCTAAACTTCACTCTGTGGCTCAGGCCCAGTGAATGATAGATTCATCTAATCGTCTAAGCGTCTTCGTGCTTTGACACTTTTACCGAGTCACGATTTAATATTACTTGGAAGAGCCAGGATATTTTTATAAAGCGCAGCAAAGCCCCCTTCGTTGAGCCACTTACTTCAGCCACTTTCTCTCAACCACCATGCCCCCTACTCAGTCCAACTTCACTCAAATCGCTCAAACCATTTGCAAGAGAATCTCAAATGTCGTCTCGGATAGCATCTTTGCACTACAGCTCGTATATTGGCCTTCTAGAGAATATACGGGCATACAGCACCTCCCTCCTGAAATTCTCATGGAAATATTCTATTTCTGTCTTCCGTCGGAAACGTTTCCTGAACCGCCCTCGATGCGTGCGTTACCGCTGAACGTTGCGAGTGTGTGTAGGTCTTGGAGGAGATTGGCGCTTTCGCTGCCGAAACTTTGGTCGCGGTTTAAGTATTCGCAGGATGGATGTATCCGACGGGTTTGGGACGAGTATGCTTATGGGACGCTTGGATTGTGGCTTGAGAGATCGCGGAATAGGTCGCTTTCGCTTACCTTGGGGAACCAGTATCGAGAATGGATGAAGGCCAAGAAATGCGAGAAGATGATCAAGTACGAGAAGGAGGATAGCGAACTCTACAAAGAGATGTTCAGAAAGGTTCTGGATCAACAGAGAAGATGGAGACATATTCGAATAGATTATGACTTCAACGACCCGGAGAACGTTCTGGAAATGGAGATGTCGCATATGCCTGTGCTCGAGAGTTTGCATGTTCATTTACCAGTGGAGACGACGGCCGTAATCATCAACGTTTCTCGGTCACCGCGGCTACGATCTCTTGAACTCTCGTGCGCATTCACGCTCACCACAGGAAAAGGGATGCTTACGAATTTGGAAAGGTTACATCTGGATTATGGATGTCGGTATCTCCGAGCAGCACCATTACGCGTAGACGATATCTTGATGGTCATCCGCAAAGCTCCCAACCTCAAAGAACTCTCCGCAGTCGTATGTGGTGGAGTCCGAAAGGACGAGGCTAAGGCAATCAAACAAATCAACCTGGAAGCCCTTCGTAAACTCGCATTGTCATTCCCAGAAGGAGACTGTGCAGCTGCCAAGTCCCTTTTGGATTTATTTGTTCTTCCTTCGTTACGGAGTCTGAGGATTGATCTTCGCGGTGGAGGATATCAACTTGGTTTACCTGCTTTACTTACGCGATCGAAAGCGTCGCTTAAGACGTTTAGGATAAAGACCTACGCACATCCCCATGATGAAATCCTCCGCTGTCTACGTCTCAGTCCTGACTTGGTCCACCTTACGATTGAAACAACAGGCGATCCAAGAAACCTAATCCGCGCACTTACCATCAACCCCGCACTCTTCTACACCCAACCCCGAAGTCATAGTCAAAATCAGAACCAAGATGAAGAACAGCCTCGGAGGAACATCTGCCCAAAGCTCGAGACGCTCCAGTTCTGTAATAACGATATGCGGTTCTTCTTCGTTGAGTTTGCGGACATGATCGCCTCGCGTGATCGCAACGTACCTTCAGAAGGGAGGAAGCGGTTGAGGGAGGTGAGAATGAGACAGCAGGATACGTGGTTTATGGAGCAGGATGAGATCGTACAAAAGAGTATAGAGAAGGGGCTTAGATTGGTTGCAATTGATAATTGGTACCGATGAACTAAAATCGCCACCCTTCACCTGATTTACTTTGTCTTTCGTGAAGTCGAGTGTACATATATTAGTCTGGTGTTTCAAATTCAGATCGCACATAATCTTACATCGGTTTTTTTTCTTTGTTATTGCGTGGATTTCCACTGTAAAACGAACGACAGTCATCTTGCTATTAAATAGAACTGTCAGCGTCGTACAATGTCCATGCAGATCCCGAAAGGAAAATGGTATCACAAGAAAAAAACGCGATATCTACGAAAACAAATGCATACACGAGAAAAATAAATAGGGCGGGGAACGATGTATTATCGCGAACCCAAAGCTTGAAGCCTTTGCAGTTCGTCCTCGTACGCCGGCGGTGGTGCCGCCAGACCTTCTCTCTCTTGCCTAATCTGCTCGATCTCCTGCCGTAGAACTTCCACTTCAGCCCTCCAATCACCCTGTCGTGGGTGGTTACTATGCGGGTTTGGCAGCGCACTAGATGACAACGTGCTCGAGCCTGCCGTGCTTGGCGGCGCTTCGGACACGCTAACATTTGTCCCACACACTGCACCTCTACTTTCCCATTCTTTTGCAGATATGGTCCGAGTGCCGGAAGACGTTGGAGCAACGTTCATCGAGCCAGTTACGTTAAGGAAGGAACCACTGTCATCAGTATACCGATGCGTATACGGGGTAGTGGTCAGTTCCGTCATTTGCGAGGGTGCCGACGAATCTTGCGGATCGAGCACAAGCATGGAACTGGACGGGAAGTTCCCAGATGGGAATCGATCAATGCGATCCACGCGGTTATACTGGCTGACCGACTCTTGGTGGCTTCGACGACGACGACGATAGAAGAATATGCTTGCGCCAATAATCCCTAACAGGCCTACAACTCCGCCGACAGCACCTCCGACGATAGCCGCCGTATTTTTTGTACTGTTGCCGCCTCCGGCTAGACCTGTCACCGAGATTGACTTAATAGGTAGGCTAAAATAGTATATGTAAGTCTCGAAGTACTCGCAAACCAAGCACAGAACTCACTTCAATGCTAAGTTTGCAAAAGTTGCTCCTATTGCTGGGCTACGCGACAATTGTTGAGCACGTGATTAATCAACCAAAAAAACTGTATCTTTACCTGTTCTCTCCTCCAATCTGCGTTCCATCACGTGGATTATACAGGATTGGAAATGGAAGGTTTTGGGGCAAAAATGCCGATATATACTCATGGATTTGCAAGTGCATCGCATCTCGTATGGATATATCAGAGGTGCTAGCAGCAGCAAACATCATCCAGTCTAATGCCTGATCAGCCATGGTCAAATGGATCAACTTATCAAGATCTCACCAGCACGCGCGACTGATGAAGTATTTGAGAGATCCATTGGAATGCCATAATTCCACTGTGCTGATAAAGAAAAGATGTCAGGGGCGGGAGACGAGTTAATTAGAAACTCGTACAAAGTTGTGACTTGTAAAACTGTGTTTGTGTGTCGTACACCTTAAAGAACATCAGGAAATTTGCCAGAGAACGAAACTTCAGAGGGTCTGTCTCACCGAGCTCGGAATAAGGTTGAGTTGCAGCAGTTTGTCCGCATACAAGTTATAGATCAATCCTGAGTTCATCAAGCCGAAGCTTATCGAAATCTGGGATGAATCGACTGCAATGCTCGTCCACTGCTGTGCATATTGCTGTGCAATGGTCTATAAAGGAAAAATAGTCAGAACACACTTAGTCTGCATCGCGAAATACCCGCACAACGAAATTGGTTTCGTCGGCTGTATGTCCTGTATAGCCGCTTATTTTGGACATAGCGCCAATACCAATGATGCCTTTCAACACAACGTTCGTCTGATTGTTTACAATTATGCCATCCGAGAGCGACGCCGTCCTGCACACCATTTGGTTCAAAAACGGCATTTCAAGAACTCGAAGTAAAGACATACTGGTCCCCAGGATCCATGGTATTATTAACCAGGTAGTTTGCCCATTTGTTCAGGAGGTCGTACTACATTGAGTTTGAAATCAGATCCCAGATGCGGCGATTTAAATGGGATACTTACATGCTGGTTAATGAGACGACTATCACCAGAAGCCTGAGCATGCGCCAAACACATTATGATCATATTCGCAGATTCTGCCAGTTGAAGGGTTAGTTACATTGTGAATAACGATCTTGAACGTTGCTCATGGCTGCGTACGTTCGATTTTTTGGTTATGCCCATTGGCATTCCCTGTGGCATTCGGAAATGCAGGCCCTGTAAAGCAAACAAAATATTCGTCAAGATGACAAAGCACGAAGGCGAAGTCCGGGTGCGTACCTAGGTCCTGTGCAGCATACGGGTTTGTGTACTGTGTACTCTCTTGATATTCCAAGAGTGGGCTCAAGAGGTAGCCAAGAATATCAGGGTTAAGATATAGATATGCAGGCATCGCGGCATACAGCACATCAACAGCGCTTACTCTGATAGTTTCTCCACATCATTCACATGTCTGGTTTCGGAGTAGAACAATATAACTCACCCGCCGGTGCCTATACCACCCATATCGTTCAAAAACGCCTTAACATCCGACATATTGAAATTGCCAGAGTCATCTTTGAGAAGTGTATATTCAAGTCCGCCCATAACTTGCCGCGTCGAAAGACTTAGAATGTCCGCATAATTGGTAGAGACTTGCCCTGCAGCACCGAGAATTTGTTTATCCAGGGCTGTCGCGGCAGTCACAGCATCATCAAAACGGCTTAGAACGTCATTGACCTGCATAGCCAGGCGTTAAATGAAAATGTCGGAATTAGGTAGAGATAACACTAACAACGTCATGAATAGTGGAGAAGTTCGACCAGTAATAGGAGCTTCGCTTCTCGATCTGCACATTTCTGTTGGCGTATTGCACGACTGGATCGCGCACGACACCCAAAGCATACACCACTGGGTCGGTCACAGAGGAAACAGTTCCGAGGTCGACTGCAATGGCTAGGGTGTCAAAATATGGTCTAGATTGCATTCACAATGGGACGAGGTAACGGAAAGGCATGAAGTGTAGCTTACAGGCCGACAGCATGAAAAGAGCCGTCAGATGTCTTTGGAAGAGTTGTGATAGATCCATTATTAAACTGTATGTGCATTTCTGTGTTATTCGCAATTTGCCACGATACACCGTCTGTCTGTAAAGAAAGTCGTTAATAGGTCTGCGTATTTTACTGTAAATCATCATAAAGCAGGTTGATGTACCTTCTTCATGCAATAATACAACGTCCCATCTTGCGGTCGCTCATTGAGTTCTTGAAATGGCAAGGGCGAAGAGGGGTTCATTTGTAAATATACGAAATCGCTCGATTCATTGATCGTCCAGTTCACTGGGACTCCAAAATCACCACCAATAAATTCTACAAAGTCGAAATTTTAGTCAGAATGTCGCTTGCAGTGAACAGCGTGTTCACCTCCCGATACGTCCGAGAAAAGTTGGACACTGTGAGAACCTCCATCATTTGGCTGGACAGTAAGGTACATATACGAAAATGGCATCGATTGCCGAGTAAGATCGGTGGGCTACGGTAACCATAGACATGAGCTATAGAAATTGTGAAGAAAAAGTTCTGCACAGACCTCAATCGGGCTCAGGAAAGTTATATTTACATTGACCGGGCCAAATTGATAAAGATACGATGATTGCGTTGGAGTGAACGTGAATCCTTTTTGAAGATTACCGGCTGGTAAATCGCCTTCACCGAGAAACCGATATGCTGTCCCATCGACTCGAATCGCCCCGTACCATCCCAAAGGCTAAGGGAATGATATGTTAGGGTGGAAAAGAGGAAATTCAATTGAGCGTACAGTAAGACTTCTGTCCCAAGTCCTTGGCCACGCGTTGTTGAGTGGTGCAGAGGCATTTCCATATCCTAATGGTGCCCATACGTTGAGATAGGATGATTTAACGGCGAGAGGTAATGACGGAGGATTGAATGGTGTAGCCGACCAAGCAGTCAATGGCGGAAGCTGAGCGACACAGCTCGTAGTGAGGAGAAGAAGGGCAAGGAGCGCAAACAGCATTATGCGTGAGGTTTATGGAACATAAAAACGCAGAAAGAAAGGTGGGGCGGCTATAGACTAGTCGTAGTGAAAAGTCGCGAATGAAGGACGGGAAGGAGAATGAGAGGCGTGTTAGCAGCCTCGTTGCTCCAAGATTCCAGAGAACTGTGTTCGTAGCCGATCATGGCATTATTGTGATGGGCGGTGTCCAGTTACTGAGTTAGCGTTGTTGGCCTTCGGCTGATAAGCGACATCAGCGCCGAAGATCCTCACATCTGAGCCTAGTACGAGTACTAGTCTAACAACGTCATCTGTGTCAGTGAAAGGCTCTTTGCAGCAAATTGGGTTCATACACTGGGGCGCATACACAAATTTGTGGAAGCAAAAAAACACATAAAAGTGCTTTTGCCCGACATGGTTTCGGGACTGGAACGTAGATGTGGCACACCGATGGCTATCTGGTGTTCCACACGTGCTTTCCGTATTACACATGCAATTGCAAAGGGAAACGAATTTGAAATGCAAATATGGTACCTTCAAGCATGAACATAATACAGCTAGAAAAGTCGCTGAGACTCATTATAAAGCACCTTGGAAAGGTCGATGCATCAATTATCCATGATGTAAAGACAGAAGTGGCTAGGCTCTCTATTGAGAGCACCAGCATTCGCTATGTCTTGAATGAATTAGACAAGCCGATGAAGAGTCATAGAAACTATGCCAAAAGGGAATACGGTGCAAGTGCAACCCACTCAACTGACAAGCGCCCGTTGTTGAACACGAGGCACAAAGCACCTTCTTTCCATATATAGAAATAAATTTCAAAATTTCAAAACGTCCGATCCCTTTCTCAGGTGGTGGGCAAAACATTGAGCATTGAACACATGCTCCATTAGTCTTCACAAACATTGGAGGCAAGATGCTTCCAAATCCCGTGTGGCTATCCGCTTCAATCTTGACGAGGGTACTAGGCCACTCAGCAATCTATCAAGCCAATTCAAAAATAAACGCGCCTGGCGCCTTCCCGTGTTCCACAACAGATGGAAGAGGGCCAACTTCATCTGAAGTGATGCTTAATGCCATGGAGATCCGACTTTGTTCTTTACCTGCTCCTATTTCATCCGGTCTTCATCGATGGATAATGGTGCTCAAGTTTGCCTACAGATGGGAGACCACGAATCTGTCATTAAGGAAGACTACGTTTTATCTAGTCTTACGAGGCTCCCGTACTTGTATCTTCCTCTTCCCCCTCCCTCTCCTCCGATTGGTCAGGCCCTTACAGACGAGACTCAGAGGCGAGTGCACAGCCCACCGGCAGCAGTGCCAGTGCTTTGATTCCCGGCAGTAAGATGTAAACAGAGTAGTGCAAATTAGAAACAGAATTAGGTCAATCCTGTCTCGGAAGGCTCGATGCGTTGATCCCCACACTGTAAAAACAATATACTCTACTGAGAGAGCTGGTAATTTGCTTTCTCTCAGGCGCATTAGGCAAGTCAATGCCGGGCCATAGAAAGCATACTGGAAGGGAAGAAGAAGAAATGGAACAAATAGACGATGCGTTATCGCGAACCCATAGCCTGCAGCCTTCGAAGTTCGTTCTCGTACGCCGGCGGTGGTGCTACTAACCTGTCTCGCTCCCGCTTAATCTGCTCGATTTCCCGCCGCAGAGCTTCCACTTCAGCTCTCCAATTACCCCGTCGTGGGTTCATGCGAGGAGGGTCTGGTAGCGGGTTAGGCCCCAACGTATTCGAGCCTGTCGAGCTTGGCGGCGCTTTGGAATATTTCCCACACACCGCGTTTCTACTTTCCCAGTCTTTTGCAGACACCGTCAGCGTGCCAGAGGGCGTTGGAGGAGCAACGGTCGACCCAGTGATATTAATGAAGGAGCCACCATCATCGACAGACTGGTTTGTATACGGGGTAACGGTCAGTTCTGTCATGTCCGACCGTGCAGCCGAATCCGGCGGATTGAGCGCGAGCAGGGAGCTGGGTGGGTAATTCCCGGATCGAGTGCAATCGACGCGGTTGTACTTGCTGGCCAACTCTTGATTGCTTCGACGACGGCGATAGAAGAATATGCCTGCGCCAACGATGATTAACACACCCAGGGTGGCCCCAACAGCACCGCCGACGACAGCTGCTGTGTTTTTTGCATTATTTCCACCTACAGGTGGACCTGTCACTGAGATTGACTTAATCGGCAGACTGAAATGGTATATGAGTCTCGAAATATTCTGGAACCAATTGCGGAACTCACTTCAATGCTAAATTCGCAAACGTGGCTCCTATTGCCGGGCTTTGTGACAAATGCTTAGTGCTCCGACCATCAATAAGGAAGAACGTATCTTTACCTGTTCTCTCCTCCTATCTGCGTTCCAGCACGTGGATCATATAGGATTGGAAACGGAAGGTTTTGTGGTAAAAATGCCGATATATAGTCGTGGATTTGCGAGTGCATGGCATCTCGTACGGATATATCAGTTGCGCTAGCCGCAGCAAACATCATCCAGTCTAATGCCTGATCAGCCATATTTAAGTCGATCAGCTACTCAAGGTCTCACCAGAACGTGTAACTGATGAAGTGTTTGAGGTATCCAAGGGAATGCCATATTTCCACAGTGCTGGTGACGAACAGATGTCAGGGACGGGAGACAAATCAATAAGGAACTCGTACAAAGCTGTGACTTGTAGAACTGTGTTTGAGTATCATACACCTTAAAGGATATCAGAAAATTAGTTGTACAACGAAACTTCAGAGGGTCTCACCGAGCTCGGAATAAGGTTGAGTTGCAGCAGTTTCTCCGCATACAAGTTATAGATCAATCCTGAGTTCAACGAGCCGAAGCTTATCGAAATCTGAGAAGAACCACTGCCAGCTGCAATGCTCGTCCACTGCTGTGTATATTGCTGTGCAATGGTCTACGAAGGGAAGGACGATAATCAGAAACGTGCTTAATTCACCTCACAAAATGCACACACATTAAATTTGGTTTGGTCGGCCGTATGTCCCGTATAGCCGCTTATCTTAGCCATAGCGCCAATGCCAATGATGCCTTTCAGCACAACATTTGTCTGATTGTTTGCGTCTATAGAATCTGAGAGTGACGCTGTCCTGCACACCAGTTGGTTCAAAAAGGGGTATCTTAAGAAGTCGAAGTAAAGACGTACTGATCTCCAGGAGTCATAGTATTATTAACCAAGTAGTTAGCCCATTTGTTAAGGAGATCATACTATTTTGAATCCAAAAGAAAATAAGAGAAAGGCACAGCGTGTGAAATGGAGCACGTACGTGTTGGCTAATGAGACGGCCGTCACCGGAAGCCTGAGCATGCGCCAAGCTCATGATAATCATATCCGCGGAATCTACGTTTATTAAGTCAGACGTACTGGAGTAAGTGGTCTTGAACGTTACTCATGGATACATACGTTCAATTTTTTGGTTGTGCCCGTTGGCATTTCCCGTGGCATTCGGAAATGCAATGCCTGAAGAAACAAATTTATCAAGACAAAGCACGAGGTCAAAGTACAGATGGCATACCCAGGTCCTGCGCGGCGTATGGATTCGTGTATTGTGTACTCTCTTGGTATTCCATTAGCGGACTCAAGAGGTAAGTGAGAATATCAGGATTAAGATATAAATACGCAGGCATCGCGGCATACAACACATCGACGGCGCTTACTCTGAAAGTTTCAATGCATTACTCGCATGTCTCGGCTGCAAACGTAGAACCGTTTAACTCACCCGCCGGAGCCTATACCACCCATATCATCGATAAACGCCTTCACATCCGACGCATTGAAATTGCCAGAGTCATCTTTGAGAAGTGTATATTCAAGTCCGCCCATGACTTGCCGGGTGGAGAGGCTTAGGATGTCAGCATAACTGGTTGAGACCTGCCCTGCGGCGCTGAGAATTTGGTTATCCAGGTTTGTCGCGGCAGTCACAGCATCATCAAAATGGTTTAAGACGTCATTGATCTGCATAATTGGCGTCAGAGGAAAATTCGGGAGCCAGGTGAATGTCACACTAACAACGTCATGGATATTGGAGAAGTTTGACCAGTAATACGAACTTCGCTTCTCAATCTGCACATATCGGTTGGCGTACTGCACGACTGGATCACGTACTACACCCAAAGCGTACACCACTGGGTCGGTCACAGAGGAAACAGTTCCGAGGTCGACTGCAATGGCTAGGGTGTCAAAATATGGTCTAAATTACGTTCACTGTGGGACAGGGTAATACAATAGTGTGGAGTGCAGCTTACTGGCCAACAGCGTGAAAAGTGCCATCAGATGTCTTTGAAAGACTGGTAATAGATCCGTTATTAAACTGTTCGCGCATCACTGTGGCATTTGCAATTTGCCAAGATACGCCATTTGCCTGTAAAAGAAGTAGATGAACCGCATCGTTTACCACAATTATCTTGAACCAAGCCGATGTACCTTCTTCATGCAATAATACAACGTCCCGTCTTGCGGCCGCTTATTGAGTTCTTGGTATGGCAAGGGCGAAGAGGGGCTCATTTGTAAGTACACGAAATCGCTCGATTCATTGATCGTCCAGTTCACTGGCACTCTAAAATTACCACCAATAAATTCTGCAACGTCGAAATTTTAGCCAGAATGTCGCTTGCAGTGACCAGCGTGTTCACCTCCCGATACGTCCGAGTAAAGTTGGACACTGTGAGAACCTCCATCGTTTGGCTGGACGGTGATGGACATGTACGAAAATGGCATCGATTGTCGAACCAGGTCGGTGGGCTTCGGAGACGATGAATAAGGACTGTGATAGCTATGGACAAAAAATGCCACGACATACCTCAACCGGGCTCAGGAAAGTTATATTCACGTTGACCGGACCAGTTTGATAAAGATACGATGATCGCGTTGGAGTGAAAGAAAAACCTTTCTGAAGAGTGTTGATATTGGCAGCTGGTTTGTTTGATTCACCGAGAAACCGATATGCGGTCCCGTCCACACGAATTGACCCGTACCATCCCAAAGGCTAGGGAGAGTTACATGTTAGAAACGGAAGGATAAAACCTGGTTGAACGCACGGTAAGGCTTCTGTCCCAATTTCTCGGCCATGCATCGCTCAGAGCTGCAGAGCCATTTCCGTACCCTAATGGCGCCCATATGTTGAGATATGATGACTTGACCGCGAGAGGCAATGACGTAGGGTTGAAAGGCGTAGCCGACCAAGCAGTCAATGGCGGAAGCTGAGCGACACAGCTCGTAGTGAGGAAAAGAAAGGCAAGGAGAGCGGATAGCATTATGCTCGAGATTTAGCGGAACATGAGAACGCAGAAAGACAAGTGGAGGCGGCTGTCGTACTGGAGAGAGCTTGCGGACGATGCACAGGAAGGAGGACCAGAAATGGGTAAACTTTCGTTGCTCCGAAACTAGGCCAGCATCAGTCGATCATTGAAATGAAATGATCATGATAGACACCTGATAGTGGCCCTAGACGAATACTGGTAAGCGGCATCAACATTTATCTGACCCAGAACGGGCTCCGTTTGGGTCTAAAATGTCATCTATCCTTTATTGAAAAGATCCCGAAGAGACAAATCGGGCTTATAGGCCGGGCTCTTAAAACAAAAATAGCGGAAACAGAACACAATGGTTTTGACCGACATGATTTCGACATGGTTTTGGAACGAACGAAAGTCATCGATGTGGCGGCACACTGACGGCTGTTCCCCGCGGGCTTCATGTATTTTCCCACTCCCACGTATGGCAATTGCGAATTTGACATCTGATTTCGGGACCTACAAAATAGTGCACTTCTGTGACCTATCTTTACAGTAAGCGTCTTGGAAAGCTCTATGCATCGATTCCCTGCGATATGCATTGACATCGCTCTGAGAGTACTAGCTTTTTGCTGTCTTAAATAAATGGAGGCTACTAGTAATGCTTATACTTGCTGTGATCTAGTGACTACTTAGTCTCTCATTAGGCGACTCGGCAGTCTATCAACTCGAGCTCAGAAACAACAACCTTGGCGCTTTATGGCATTCCAGAACGGATAGGAAAGTGTCAGCTTTGCCTAAACTGATACGTAGTGCCATGGAGATTTGATATTGCAACTCATACGCAGACTGACTGCGCTTGGAATATTCGATCTTCATCTACAGTCTGTCTACTGGTTAGACAGCGCAATATTGTCACTGAAGAATTCTGCAGTCCTCCAAGTGCTCTAGTCTTCTGCTTTTTCTATTTGCTTCTTTCTTCTCTCTCTTTCACTAATCACTCAGACATTTAGTAAAGAGCTTCTAAGGCGAGTACATGGCTTACTGGTGTCAAAGCTATTGCTACAGTTTCTGGCTGAAGTGTCAGCAAGTTGCATTTGTATGCATCTCAGAATTAGACTTCGGTCAACTCAACCCTTTCCTTTGGGTCGGCCATCAGGGCCAGATACTGAATCCCTGACTCTAGTGAGGGCACCAGCCATTAGATGAACAGCTATCTCATGAAGAGCAATACAAGTGTGCTGAAATAGAATTAACTAAAAGCAATTCACCAGTAAGTGCCATATCCACTATGCAGAATTTAGTGCTTCCTTTCGGTGTATAAAAGAAATATTAAGGAAGGCAAAAGCTGATTTTTGACACTCTTACGTTGAATTGGGTCGAGAACTGTGGGCTATATATATTCTACTGAGCGGACCATCCTTGACCCAGTGAAATTATCGATTTTTCGTCAACGGTACAAGTGGTATGATTCGAATATTCATTGTGAATGTTCTGCCGGAGCGCCCCATATAGTCACCGAGGAACGTGCACCGTACACTCGGAAACAAGTTTACGTTCTTGCACCCGCTGGAACTCCAGTCGGATCGAGATAACACCGATCAGAGCAGTTGTTGCATGTTCCGTTTAGGAGTTTTGGAAACACTCGTTTTAGTTTCACAACCCTGTGGCGTAAGAAAAGGTGTACTAGCCAAAGACCGGAGATTTAACCAAGAACATGATATATGTATAATGTTTGCCATTGTTAAGTCAACCGAAAAAAGTACATCTCTATTACTGTCATTTTCATAAATATTGTCACACGCGCGATTCGTGATTTTCGTCACACTAAGTACACTCAAATACAAAATCTATCATAACTCAACTAATACTTAACCAAATTACATGATCTAAGTTGTAAAAATTATACTTTTAAAGTGTCTTTCATATTCCAGAAAAAATAAAGTAAAATGAG
>NW_006760400.1:615719-667057 GCF_000271605.1 Fomitiporia mediterranea MF3/22 | reverse complement strand
TTCAAATTTTTGTCTCATTTTACTTTATTTTTTACTTGGAATATGAAAGACACTTTAAAAGTATAATTTTTACAACTTAGATCATGTAATTTGGTTAAGTATTAGTTGAGTTATGATAGATTTTGTATTTGAGTGTACTTAGTGTGACGAAAATCACGAATCGCGCGTGTGACAATATTTATGAAAATGACAGTAAACGATTCCTAAAGACACAGTCTTGCGTCTTCGTAACGAATGTCATGTATTAGGTGTAATAAATATCGAGTTTTGCTCAGTATGTAGACGAAGGGTAAGGGAAAAATGCTACAAAAATGCAATGTCCAAAAAGTTGATACATATAATGGCAAGTGATCCTACAAAAATGGATGGACAGAGAGGAGCGGGACAGTACTATCTTGAATATGGATTAGGTAACGCATGTGTAGGATCTTCATCGTACGCTGGAGGAGGGATTGAAGGAGATGGCAGGACAGCCCGGTCCTCCCTAATTCGCTCCAGTTCCCTTCGTAAATTATCTACTTCCGTACGTAACTCTTTCTGATGAGCAGCATTTTTTGTATATCGTGTCGGTGCCCGTGTCGAATTACTTCCCATCGTCCCAATACCTGTATTACTATCACCTATAGCTAGGGAATTACTCGTCATCCCCGGTGTCATTGCAAAATCTCTATTGGATAAGTTTGCCCGGTGGAAAGGCCCGGTCGAGGCATTATATGCCTTGCGAACGCGTGCAAGGGATGCACTCCTGTTATTCGCCCTGGAATATGGATCAGTACGTAAGTCATGCATGTCTGGGTGTACCGTCCCGCTGAGTGGCTCCAGCACGGGATCAGCAGTAAGGTTTGCCAGTTTGGCAGGTAGTATGCGATCAGTGCCTTTTTCCATGTTGTTCAGATGTTGCTGACGCTGACGCCGACGGTAGAGAACTATGCCTGCGCCAACAATAAGTGCTAATCCTGCGACACCACCAACTGCAGCACCAGCAATAGCCCCAGGATTCGAACCACCACCACCACCAAAGACACCTGATGCAGACACAGGCTGAATAGGCAAGCTGAAAGGATATGTCAGTCTTACAGTAAGCACATATAGATCTAGGTAAGAACGTACGTTAAAGCCAAATGGGCGAATGCCGCTCCCACAGCCGGGCTACATCGTAAGTAGTAAGTGTTCCGGTTCAATAAGAAAGGCCAATAACACACCTATTCTCTCCACCAAGCTGCGTCCCGTCGCGCGGATTGTATAGTATTGGGAATGGGCGATTCTGTAGCTCGGCTGAAAGATACGAGCGAATTTGTTCAATCATGGCGTCTCTGACAGTTGTATCAGTTACAGCAGCGGAACCGAACATCATCCAATCTAAATAATGTAGGGTCAAAGAACAGAATCAGGCAAGCCTAGTGTTTCGAGCCTCACCAGCACGAGCCGTTGATGACATGTTAGATGCATCCAGAGGGATACCGCATTTAAAAAGCGCTAGTACGGGACGGACGTCAACGAAGGGCCATGTCCAACCACTAAGACCTACAGGTTTGTGACTTATAATACTGTGTTTGAGTGTCATACACCTTGTTAAACATTGGTAAACAAAAGCCAATTCATAGTGGAAAATTGGAAAATTCTTACAGAACTCGGGACGAGTTTTAGTTGAAGAAGCTTGTCCGCATATAAGTTGTAAATTATCCCCGAAGACGTTGAACCAAAGCTTATTCGGATTTGACCCGCGTCAACTGCAAGGCTCGTCCACTTTTGCATGTATTGCTGGGCAATACCCTACAGACGATGTACAAGGAATTACTTTATAAGACGACTCTTATAGAGCAGATATGCGCACCTGGAACCGGTTTTGAACATCTGTATACCCCATATAACCGCTGATCTTTGCCATAGCCCCGATACCAATGATACCCTTTAATATGAGATTCGTCTGATTGCTCGATAAAATCGCGTCCGAAAGCGATGATGCCCTGGAAACTGTGTTAAAAACAGTTTTGCGCCCTAAGCCAAAGACTTCGGCTCACTGATCTTCTGGATTCATGGTGTTATTCACCAGGTAATTGCCCCAGCCACTCAGGAGGTTATACTTTATTGATTACGGTTATAACCATAGCTTAAGTAAGGAGGTAGTTGTGCTTACGTGCTGGTTCAAAAGACTGCCATCTCCAGATATCTGAGCGTGAGCCAAGCTAATAATGAGCATGTTCGCGGAATCTACAGACGAGGCGTCATCAAAAATTGGATAATATATTAACAACGACTAGCACGTACGTTCGATCCCTTGATCGTGTCCATTTGAGTTCCCCGTCGCATTCGGAAATTGCGACCCTTTGATGAGTATAGTCTTAAAACTCGAATGACCACTTAAACTTACATGGGACTTACCTAAATCTTGGGCAGCATACGGATTTGTGTACTGAGTACTTTCCTGGTACTCCATGAGGGGGCTCAGGAGATATCCGAGGATGGCAGGGTTGAGATACAAATACGCTGGCATAGCGGCATACAGCACGTCAACAGCGCTTACTCTGAATGTAAATCTGGTTATTCGCCTGCGAGTAAACATCAGCTCGGAGTATCTCCACCTACCCGCCAGATCCGATGCCGCCCAAATCACTCAAGAACGCCTTGATATCAGATGTATTGAAAGTTCCCGAACTGTCCTTGAGTATAGTGTATTCGAGTGCACCCATAGCTGGCAGTGTTGAAAGGCGTAGAATATCCCCGTAGTTGCTCGAAATTTGACTGGCGTCACGGAGGATTTTATTATCGATAGTCGTTGATGCAGTTACAGCATTATCAAAATTGTCCAGGACGTCTTCGATCTGAGAAAACACGTCAGTAAATTCAATGTTTTGTGTAAAAGGAATACGTGCCACATCGTGAACGTTGGTGAACTTTGACCAGTAATACGAGCTTCGCTTTTCAATCTGCACTTTTTGGTTGGCGTATTGCACGACGGGATCGCGCACGACACCCAAAGCATACACCAGTGTCTCGCTTATGGAGTTGACAGTTCCAAGATCGACTGCGATGCCCATTGTGTCATAATCCGGGCTAGACCATGTTCATTGTGAGAGACAGATATCGAGCGAGTTCAAGTCGGGCTTACATGCCAAGGGGGTGAAAATTGGCTTCAGCTGTTTTCGGAAGACTAGTAACACTTCCATTCCCAAAACTATTGCGCAGATCCGCAGAATTGGCAATTTGCCAGGTAACGTTATCTGACTGAAGTGAATGAATATTGATGAATCTGTGTTGGTCATCGCCACAAAGATCTAGTAATAAACAAACGCACCTTCTTTGTGCAATAGTATAATGTTCCATCTTGTGGTCGTACATTGAGCTCTTGAAATGGTAGAGGCGAAGATGGCTGCATTTGCAAATAAACGAAATTATTCGACTCGTTAATCGTCCAATTCGTTGGCAGGTCTTTGTCACCAGCAATCCATTCTACGAGGAAGAACCTTAGACAGAATTCCGCTGCCAGAAGACGGAGTACTCACCTCCAGAAACGTCCGTATAGAGTTGCACGTCGTGAGCTTTTCCATCGTTCGGCTGGAGGGTGATGTACATATACGCAAATGGCATCGATTGACGGACGAGATCGGTCGGCTGTAATTGAACGGAATCAGAAGAGAGGGAGCACGTAAAAAATCTTCCGCACTCACTTCAAGTGGGCTCAAGAAAGTCATATTCACATCCACACCTCCGGCTGCAATAATATAGGATACTTGCGTTGGTGTATATACAACCTGCTGTTGAGATGCTATGGGGAGTTGAGGCGTAGGGGCCTGACCAAGAATTTGGTATGCTTTTCCATCGACACGAATTGCCGAATACCATGCCATGATCTAAATGTAGGAGGGGAAAAGGTGGGTAGAACTGCAAAACAAAATGCATCAATCTCACATCGAAACCTTTATCCCATGTCCTTGGCCATGCGGAAGTGACAGCTTCAGAAGCATTTCCCAGTGGAGACCATGTATTAACATATGGTGACTTAACAGCAAATGGTAGCGCTGGAGGGTTGAAGGGCGTGACTGTCCATGCAGTTGGCCCAAACTGAGCTGCGCCGTGGGCAGCAAGAAAGAGAAAAACGAGAAAACCAGACAGCATTTAGGCACGCCTTTCAGCAGAACATGACAATGCGAAGACAGGAATACGCGGCCAAAAGACAGGCAAGAGGAGCAACCAGTGCCCACACATCAAAAGGGGACACATCTTGTACGTGTTTTCTGCGTTCGCTAGGGTCGGGTAGTTTTGTGGCAATGAACAAATGACTATTTTAGTATTTAGGAAACTCGCGCTCATTCTGGCTTTCCCATTTCGGATTTAAGCGTAAAGCATCCGACTTTCTCTTGGCGTTAGCTTGCAAAATGTGCTCCTCACAAGTCTACATAAATTCGTTTGCTCCAAATGAAAAACGTCCCAAGGCGTTTCTTTCATACGAGGAAATCCTCAAAGTAGAGCACCTCCATCTTCACATTCAGCGTTGTGAGGCTCGGATCAATCTCCTAAATGGAAATTCCTGTTGATGATCTTGGTGACCGAGACCCACCTGTCCAAACAACAAAACTATGTAGCGTAGCGATAAACTGGATTGCTTCTTTTAGACTTCATCATTACAGCGTCGTCTGCTCAGCTATGGAGACCCCAGGTCCCAGGCACCTTCGTTTCTACACCTTGCTTATTACTTCTTCCTCGTGTATGGATGCAGGTGATTTCTCGTCGATAGGTGTCTCAGCTTCCACGTCCCTTAGGCCAGCTCGGGCAGCGGCCTTAGTAGTTACCTTCGCGACATTATCAAGGCCATCGAATATTCTAAAGTGGAGAACAGATCAGTCACGATATGCCAATATATAAACTGCTGACGACGACTTACAGGGCAGTCTCTTCAAGTGTCCGATTCTTCGTCTCAATGAGGTAAAGATATATAAAACCGAGCTCAAATGTGAGCCAAACGCAGTACACAATATAATACTTCCACGCGATCGCCGCGAATGCGATCGGATTGATGTACTGATTGAACACAAGTGATGCGCAGACCGAGAATCCAAAGACTGTATACCCTTTAGCACGCAAACTGAACGGGAGAATCTCGAGGGTATATGATGTAATAAGCGGCGAATATGCCATTCCGTATGCGGCACTGTATAGGACTGTCCGACAAAGGGATGAGCAACCGGAATTTCACGAATAAAGAAGGATTTTTATCTGAAAAGACTGACATAAGAATGCAACGACGGCGTTCCCGGCGGCTTTGTTTCCATGTAACGCGAATTGCGCCGAGCAGATCGTCTGCAATACGAAGAATAGCAACATCCCCGCAGTTGAAGCCAGGAACAATGGTCTTCGTCCGGCCTTGTCACATAATAGGCCTCCCGTGATGGCAGTGATAGCAGACCATATGCTTAATCCGCCACTGATCAAGAGTTGTTCCGTCCTATCTTGAACTGCCGCCGACGTTGTCTCAATAAGTAAATATCCCAAAGTATCGAGTACTTACTGCCTATCGTGTCAAAGACTTTGTTAAGATAATAGGACCTGTGACATGGAATACGGTAAACAACCGAAATGCAGCAGTTATACAGATGACGCACGCCAGCCCGTTACCACTCCATTGTGAAAAGAACGCAATAGCAATGATAATCCTCATACGGCGCCTATTTCCGGGCGTGCGCACTAACTGCAACCACCCAGTTTGTTTCTGCAAGCGTTCCGCTGCAAGTGCTGAGCGAATCTCCTGGAACTCGAACTGTACGAGCGGATCTTGCTTGTTGCCATTCGTGTGGTAGTATGCGAGGATGTCTAGTGCCTCTTCCTCTCTACCCTTGGCGACTAGCCAGCGAGGGCTTTCGGGTGCGAAGAGGATAAGTATGAATTGTAGTACAGAGGGAAATGCCTGGACTGCAGATGGGACACGCCATGCCCAGGAAGTGTTGATATGGAACGTGCCAAACGTTAGCCATGCAGCGCTACGAGGTGATTAGATCTGGTGAAACAATGGCTTGGAACGCTCTCCGATACGCACATAACTGCGCCTGCTGGCCAAAGGGCATTGTACACCGACGAGATCGGGCCGCGCTGTGTCCTTACGACGAGATATGAGCAAACTCTGTTCCTGACCTGAAGTCACAACTGAAGGAACAACTCACGGGTAAGCCAACTCGGTGACCAACATAGGAGCTGCGGCAGTCTATAATTCGGCAGTGAGACCCTCCAGGTACGGGAAGAAAGAATCAGCCCTTACACAGAATCCAAGTCCAAATCCGACTGCAAAAAGCAAATTGCGATAAGCAAAATGTGCGTACACAAAAGATGCAAGGTACATACGCATAAACCTAGCCCCAATGAACATCTCTACTGTCTGAGCTGCCGTCTGTATGATGGCGGCGGCGACTACAATTGTGGCTCCAACAAATATTGTTCTCTTTCTTCCGAGCCCATCACAAAGGTACGGTGTCATCGGAAGAGAACCGAGTGTGCCTATATTCTGTATAGCTCCGAGCAAACCAAGTTTAGGGCCACTGGGGAAGTTGAAGGCTATTTCCCACTGGTCAACAAGCTGAAGGCCGTCTGCGCATCGCCAGTGGAATCAAATGAACTCTGGTCATCCTTATTTGTACGAGCTAGTACGCACTCATCATGCTCCCGTCGTAGCCATTTGCAGTTGAGGTGATCAACCTGGTGTTGTGCGTTTAACATGGCACTACATGAATGTTGTGAATTGAAGCTTACAGGAGTAGAATCCACAAGTTCAGAACAATTAGCCGTCGGTTTTTGTACCATTTCTTGGAAGGGTCAATTAACTTGTGGTAGTCCGTTTCTGCATTTGGGCCAAGGACTGCAGTTTCGACTGCCATGTTATCTCGCGGGGCTCTGGGAGAGTCGACTAATCATAATTCTCCTTCGTCTCTTTTATACACCTCAGCGGAGCGTCGAAGATAATCAACGCCCCAACTTGTATCATCATGGTCCACAAATACCACCGCTAAAGCCTGTCAAACGACGCAATTCGTGCGTCCCGGCCAATACAGAGGCGCGCCGAGGAAAGTAGATCACCCATTCAACTCAAAACGCGTCCGGGAAGTCTTGTAGACAACAGGGCAGCTGACCATTTAGATATTTTGGGATGCCTTCAATCCATTAACGCGTAAAGTATCTTGCGTGAATTTAAGGTCACCTGAGTTAGAGTCTGTCGATGCAAAAATAACTGCGAAGCTATCCCGAGTGTAATTATCAACAATACAACGACGTCGACGGTAAAGATAATACACCTTCCACAAAATTAGCAAGTATTAGATTGTGCTCTGGATTAGGAAATCCCCAATTGCCTTATGTAGAATTACTGCACTTGGAATGTCTCAGATTATCAGACTTTACTATGTAGTATATAAGGTAGATACTTGCTTGATGTCTCAATAAGAGAGAGTACTTAGGGCACTCTCACTATGCTTGTTAAAAGGTTATGAGCCTTAGTGCTCATTGAATGCCCCCACACACTTGCTCTTACAGAATGCCTTTGCCTCCTACCAGACCACCAAGCCTAAGACCTCCCTCTTCCCCCAAACTCATTACAATGTTGTCTACAACACATACCTTTGTTAACACTACAATGAAGGACTCTGACGTTACAAAGTTCTTTGAGGGAACAGAAAAGTTGGCTAGTGCAAAGGGATACAAGATATGGTGCTTGTACATACACAGTGCACTTGCTGCCATAATGCTCTTAGACCATCTAGAGCACAATCCCCCTTCCTCTAATAATGCTAGTATATGTACAGACAATGTTTTGTATCATTGTATAACAAAAACAATAACTGATACAATTTATACAAACTTCACAACACATACAAGTGTTAGAAGTCTCATGAAGGTGCTTTCTGAACAATATGACGTTCAAACAACAATAATGCATGCTATAGACATATCCATGTTGTTTACAGTAAAAGAGCATGTATCACAGTTTGATAAGATGTTAGACAACATTGAACAAATCTACAGGTAGTTGTCTACACATAATAAAGCCCCTAATAATGATACATACATCTCAGCAATTAATCTCACTACTCCTTATGAGTATAGATGGGTAGTAACAATGCTAGACAGGCAGATTACTCATTATAATCAACTACCAACAGTTACAGTGGCTCAGAAAGACATTCTGACACTAGCTAAGCTGATACACAAATTACAAAACACATATACTGAGTATCATTCTTAGTACTCTCAAACGAAACAAGATACTGAATGAGACAGCCTACAAACGAAAGGCAAAAGTGTAGCTAAAGGCAAAACAAAGTCTTACAATAAAGTTAAATGCTACAACTGTAATAAGTATGGGTATATGTCAAAAGACTGCTGAAATCCTCTAATGAGCAAAATAACAGAAGCTTGAAAGAAAAAGCATAGGCAAACAGTTACTGCTTCTACTACTACTACTATACTGTCTCAACCTACACTTAATGTAGCAGTATTCATTAGAGACAATAACAAAACAGTATTCATTGAAGATGTTAATGAAACACTAATGCTAGAGTCTACAATTGTAGAAGCCTTAGTATCAAGTTCCAGCAGCTTACCTGTTCAATCTGCTCTATCTGCTGAATCCAATGTATTTTCAGTATTCAAAGTACAAGAGGATAGTGTCATACAAGTAGATGACTTTATGAACTCATTTGACAATATGAAAGAAGTCATTAAGGAGTTCAGTTACAATCCAAACATATGTATCAACACAATACATTGTAATGATACTGAACTAATACATTGTATTAATATATTAGACTCTGGTGCAAATGTACACACTACTCCATACTTGTTCTGTCTTACAAACATTCAGAACTCAACCCTAATAAACATTACAATTGTGAATAAATCATTATTCTTACTTAGCAAAAGTGGAGTGATGACATTTAACATAAAACTATGAAACAAAGTCAATGAGCATACAAAGGTGAATACAATTTCACTACAAAACATATACTATCATCCTAATCTGAACTTCACACTTGTTAGTAAAGTGCTATTATACAAAGCAGGATATGTTTTAATGAAAACAAACAATGAATGTATTATTTATTCTCCTGCTCATACAAAGATTGGTGAAATACATGTACAAAATAACTTGTATATGATAGTTTCTCATTATAATAAACAATCTATCAACACAATCACTATTGTTGATTTACATTGACAAATGGGTCATGTTAATTTCAATTACTTGCACAAACTCATACAAGAGTATCCTGAGATTATAAGTCAAAGGATAACAGACAATAAAAATGTACAGTGTACAGATTGTATCAAAGCAAACATACAATGTAATGAAATACCAAAAATACAAACAACACCTCTTGTACAATCCTATGGAGATCATCTCCATATTGATATATAGGGACCTGCCCTAGTACAAGCTTACAGCAAGTACAAATATCTTTTTACTATTGTAGATGACACTACACAATAGGTAACTATGCTACCTATACAGTATAAAAGTGATGCTTTCACTGAATATGTAAAGTATATAATGAAACTCTTTATACAGTATGGTATAAGAGTAAAAACTCTCTAAAGTGATAACAATACAGTGTTCCTAAGTAAAGACTTCACTACATACATTGAAAGTCAAGGAACAATACATAGATTAACAGTACACAATACACTACAGTAGAACAGAGTTGCAGAACATATGTATAAGACTATCTTTAACAGTATACATACATGTCTGTTATTAGCAAAATTACCTATGAAATTCTGGGTATATACAGTACAATATCAAACATTTATTCATAACAGAATACTGAGAGCTGTTATTAATTTCACCATCCTTCATAGCTTTGATCCATTAATCTTTGTCTATATGTGTTATAGTATTGTAATACATTAATGGATTGTTATAGACTTTGTTGAGGAATTTGTTAAATTCTGTTAGATACATAGTTAGGTTTATATTGTCTTTGTAATTTAAACCTATAGTTTGTTTAACCTGTCTTTGCTCTTGTGTAGAGTATTGTATAACAGGTTCTTTATCTTTATTATTGTTATTAGGAAGAGTTTCATTGTTGTTTAATGTATCATTGTTATGATTATTCTCCCCTTCAATCCTAGACATTAGTTTGTCTATGAATTGTACATTATGCTTGACAGTAATTTTATTATTATAGTACACTAAGTGACCTTTACTGTTGTTATCATAACCTAGCCATTGTGTGTGTTAGCCTCTAGGTTGTAGTTTATGTGTTTGTTCATTCTGTATAATACAATATGTGCTGAATTCTTGTATATTATCTATTTGATAATGTTTGTTATACTATTTGTAATATAGTGTTAAATACAGTCACTTCAACAATGAAATGTATGGATATATACTATCCCCCCTACAAATACAAATGTAATTGGAACAAAATTTGTCTATAAAATCAAAAGACTGGCTAACAGCCAAATAGACAAATATAAAGTACAATTTGTAGTGTAAGGATACACTCAAAAGAATAGAATAGACTTCTATTCTGACAACTTATTTGCTCTAGTAACAAAACTATCAATAGTACAATTATTGTTATCTTGGGTAGCATCTAAGAACTACAAAATACATCAGATAGATGTAAAATCTGTATATCTTTACAGAGAATTAAATGAGGACAAACTCATCTATGTGAAACTGTCACTAGGCAGGCTACTTACAGATATTAAACCTGGACAAGTGTTACACTTAAATAAAGTATTATACAGATTGAAACAAGTAGGTAGACAATGGTACAAGAAGATTACTGAACTACTGCTTAAGATTAGATTAGAACAAGCTAATTATGATTACACTGTATTTTACAAGAAACAAAATAATAAAACAATTCTTGTAACATTTATACACATCAACAATATTATAATTATTAGCAAAACTATTGCTATAATAACAGTATTCAAACATGCATTAAGACAACATGTTACATTTACTAATAGTAACAAAATACATTAGCTACTTAGTATTAAAATAAGCTAAGATAGACTACAACAAACAATTAGCTTACAGCAAAAGTATTATATTGAAAGTATAATCAAGTGTTACTACTTTGAAAATGAAAAGGCACTACAAACACCTATTACTCCTGGAATAGATCTATCTAACAATACAAACAATACATACAATACAAACGAAAGTAATAATGAAACAACACTATACATAAATATGGTAGGATTGTTAAGATATGTTGTAGACTACACACAGCCAGACATATCTTATATTACTGGGCAATTAGTGTGCTACTTACAAAAGCCCCAAACACATCACTACAAAGTAGTAAAACATTACTTTACATATTTAAAATATACAACAAATTGTTGGCTTCAACTTGGAAGCACAAACGCCTTAAAACTATGAGGCTATTGTGATACAGACAGACAAATGACAGAAGGACATAAAGTAATAAACAGTTACATCTTTCAATTAGCTAAATTGACTATATCTTAGTCAAGCAAACAGTAAAACCTGGTACTACTATCTGTTTACAAAGTAGAGTTGTAAGCACTAGTGTATACTACTCAAGAAGCTATTTGGCTCAAACAATTTGCTAAAGAAGTACTACAGACTGAATCAGCACCTATTACAATTTATTACAATAATCAAAGTGTAATAAAGACTGTAAAGTCTGACAAAATAACATACAACACTCACACTAAACATCTTGATTTACAAAAAGACTTTGTACAATGTTACATTCAAAACGAATACATCAATGTATGCTATGTTCAATCACAGAACCAATTAGCAGACATTCTTACAAAGGCTCTCTACATCCTACAGATCAAGCATCTAAACAAACTATTAGGCATACAGTCTTAGTTCTTAATTAATGCTTGAAGGGGAGTATTAGATTGTGCTCTGGATTAGGAAATCCCTAATTGCCTTATGTAGAATTACTGTACTTGGAATGTCTCAGATTATCAGACTTCACTATGTAGTATATAAGGTAGATACTTGCTTGATGTCTTAATAAGAGAGAGTACTTGGGGCACTCCTGCTACGCTTGTTAAAAGCAAGAGTCAAAGGAGATGGCCGAGATGTATGTACAGTACAGTAACAATTAA
This sequence comes from Fomitiporia mediterranea MF3/22, assembly GCF_000271605.1. Lineage (NCBI taxonomy): Eukaryota > Fungi > Basidiomycota > Agaricomycetes > Hymenochaetales > Hymenochaetaceae > Fomitiporia > Fomitiporia mediterranea. The sequence continues at coordinate 654,970 of NW_006760400.1, read as the reverse complement.
GATTGTGCATTTAGCATGTCTCCCATCTCCGTCAAGAACTTATCATAATCATCTTTCGGCCTCTCAATCTTTCGCTTCTTCGCGCCGGACTCGCCATCGTCAGCTGTAGCATTCGCGCTATTTGCCATCGGGCCGAACTTTTCACGTAACGAGCCCAGTAGATCAGGTTTTGGTGCCGTCTTAACGTCTTCGCCAGTTACATTATCACCACTTGCATCACCTGTGGTTTCAGCCCCAATGGACGGTGCAGCATTCACGCGGCCGCTTGTAGCACCACCAACTTTTTTGCGTTTAAGAGCAGCAGGCACGAACGCAGTACTCTCTTTCTTGAAGTCACGTAGCTGAGGCTCTGCGCTGACTGTCGCGCTGCTATCTACGTCCCGCTTCGGGGGGTTACTAGCACCAGGATCAGCGGAAACGGGTTTCGCAGGTAAGCTCGGGTTAATAGGAAGAGTACTGGGCGTGAGTGTTGAGTTGCTTCCCGCCGCAGCGCGTGCAACACGATGAGCTTGGTAAGTTTGATGAGGAATGTCGGATAGAGGATCCTGCATTGCACCTGGAGCTAAACGCTGCCCACGTCGTGAAAAGAAACCAGGAGGCGGAGGGGGAACGGGTGCCACCGAATAAGAGAATCCAGGCGGCGGTGGAGGAGGAAGAGGAGGTAATCCTTGGCCGGTCGCAGACATGACAGATGCAGGAGGGAAAGGTATCCCAGTGACCAGCTGCGGCGCAAAATTAGGAGCGAAAGGAGGCATAGTAGGTGGCAGACCTAGGGGAAGCGGCGGTGGACCAGGTGGTAGAGGAGGCTCAGAAGGCAATTCCTCCGCTGGCACGATAAATAGTTTGTTAATAAGGGACAAGAAAATACAGTACATGCAATTGTCAAACCTGCGTCTGGAGGCGGTCCATCTGGGAGAGGGATGTCTTCATCGCTCTGATCGTCGTTGTCGTTAGAAGCATCCGGAGGCGGTCCGTCTGGCATTGGGATGTCATCATCTGAATATATGAAATATCAATACCAGAAGATAGGCTGAAAGGCATGTCTGACAAACCGGATGCATCTGAACCAGCACTTTCCGCCTCGCTGTCGACCTCACCAGGTAGCAGAGCTGGCGGACAAAGAGTTAGCTACATTCCTGGCGCTTGATATCAAGCACACCTCTCTCAGCGTAAGGCATGCCTGGTGGAGGCATTCCGTAGGGATTCATAACTGGATCGTAATAGACGCTGCGTTCAGGGTGTTTTGGCAGACCATTCTTGTTGAACAAGTTCCTCTTTCTCTTTTCAGGAGGAACGGTGTCTGTCTTCTCTTGGTCTCCTTCCTTTTCTCGTCGCCGACGGTAAACAAGATTACGCTGTTCCGGATGTTCCGTAACATATTCCTCTTTCTTCTTCATGACCTTCGCTAACTCTGCCTTCAACTCCGAAAGCCGGGAGCTTTGGGCTTTCGTCAATTCTGCACTTTTCTCTAGTACTGCAACTTCGTCTTCCAGTTCTATTCACAATAGCTAAGCATGAATATTACTCCAACGTTAATGCAGGACATTCGTTTACGCACCCGAGGTATCCTTCTTTACAAGCACAAAGTCTCTATTCCGTTGCCTCTGTTCTTTGTTCTTTTTCAGCTCCTTCTTTCTTTGCGCCTTTCCTATGAGTAATAAGATCGCCTTTTGTAGGTGAATAGTATTCAATCCACTCACTCAGGGCATCCGCTGGATTGAGGTTCTTGCCTTTCGCCATTATTGATGATAAATGGCTTGAAATCGTATATTTACGTCTAAGCTAGGGTGAAGATTTCGGCCCAGTTCTCTGTGTATTATATGAAGGCGATGAGAGGAAAGCGCGTTTAAGTGACGCAAAAGAAGACAGACGGTTGACGTTCAAAGTTGAGTGAGAACGTCACGTTACTCTGCTCGTCGTCGGAAGTTACCGGCCTCTCTAGGCTCTGTCGTAAGTCTATGTCAAATTCAGCAGATGCTTAGATCAGTATGTTTCCATTTCCATTTAGTTAACGATTGAAAACGTCATTTTGAAAGAGTAAGAAGCATAATCTAACATGCGGACCAGCCATACCGAACATGAAATAAGTTGTTACAAATTTACAATGTAAGATCTACACGGATACCAGAAAATTCGCTGCATGTTTTATAATCCACGCCAAGGAAATCATAACAAATAATGCCGTTAGAGAAACAAATAGAATGAGGGCCAAAGAATACAAGAAATAATGTTCTAGTGCGATCGTGACACGTCTGAGTCTGTATACACGGGCGGTGCCTCTTCTGCTGCAAGTCGCTCTTGCCTGATCCGCTCCACTTCTTGCCGCAGAGAATCAAATTCCGAGCGCAGCGCCTCAACTCCTTGCGATCTGTCCGAGCCCACTTGCGAGCTGGGCTCAGTCGAGCTTCGCGTTTGCAGTTCGTTTGGATTCGTCAAGGCCAACTCGCGTTTTTCGTCAGTTCCTCTCATCCCCTCCCACTGCAAATATGTACCACGGGAGGAATTGTCTGGCCCCGAGGGAGTAGAGCTTGGCGCGCTGTGAGATACTAATGCAGAGTCACTTGGTATTGCGCTATAACTATATGCTTCGGAGATCGGCGGCGACAGAAGGTATGGCTGAGCGAATCCAGATGGTTCAACTCTGGGTGTTGCAATTTGGTCTTCACTCTGCCGCGCGCGACGCTTGCGCCAGAAGAAATATATGCCAAGAGATGCAATAGCGACAATGGCTACGCATGCTACGACGAGTCCGGCGATAAGTCCAACTTTTGGTTTGCTCGATCCAGATGATCCATTCGAGGACTGGTCAACGAATGGTACGCTGACTGACTTCGTCGTCGTACTAAGTCATTTTAATAAATACAAATTAAATTATGTAATGAAGCAGAAACGTAAATACGCACTTTAAAGCAAGCAATGCGAACATGCCACCTTGGGCAGGACTGAGTGCGAGATAAGCTTTCTAAAAAAGCGTCGTGGAGTGAGGTGCGTACCTTGCTATACCTCCACTTGTGCCTGGTCCACCAAGACCCTTAATCGGGTCATAAATCGACGTAAATGGCACTTGATTAAGATTATTTGACGCGTAGGCATGTATCTGAGTTACTAGGAGATCCCGGGTTGCGTTACTCTTCGCCGTAGCCGCAGCAAACATCATCCAGTCTAAAGTAATAGAATCTGGTCATTAAATGGTTGATTCAGATCACAACGTTCACTCACTCGTTGTCGTGTTTTGAGTTGGTGAGTTGCTCAGCGGTAACCCATATTTTAGAGAAGCTGCAGAGCTAAGTTGACGAACATAGATTGGACCGAGGAATTAATGCCACACACCTGCTTCGTTCTGATAGAATCCAGTTAATAGCGTGTATACCGAGTCAGGGACCAAATTGAGGCGAAGTAGCTTATCAGCATATAGGTTGTACATTAATCCACTTGAGCTAGAATTCCCATAAAAGAAATTGACGTGTGAGGTAGAAAGTGCCTGGTCTTGCCAGAATTCCAGAGCGGAACTTGCTGTCGCCTGATAAGCAGAGTGCCGCTTCAGCTGGTGAGCGAATGACGAAGCCTGATAAATCTGCTCACGTTAAAGCTTTGCTGGTCGCTCACTATACCGGCAAGTTCAGCGATCCTGGCCATTGCCGCGATCCCAATGATTCCCTTCAATGCAAGATTTGTCTGATTGGGGCTAATGAAATCGGTATTTATGCTGAAGTCTCCGGACGATCTGGGAGTAGCGCGGTCAGACAGGACCAAAATGCCAATCAATCGACCTTACTGATTGAAAGGAGCGATTGTATTATTACCCAAGTAGTACGCCCAGTTTCGCATCAAACCGTACTGGAAAGATATGTTAGTTGAATTAACGATTCCAATTAACCATGGGCGTGGCCTACATGTCTTTCAATCAGTGTGCCATTTCCTGAGGCCATTGAGTATGCCAATATCATAATAATCATGTTCGCAGTTTCTATTGAAGTAGAGGTTGTTAGAAGCGGTATACTACACGTGCAAAGAAGTGACGACCATCTACTCCGTAAATATGTTGGTCATTGATGCCATTGGCAGTTGCACTCGGATACGAGGTACCTACATGGCTGTCAACTCATGCTGACTGCGTTAAAGGAAAAGAGGATACCAATGTTTCGAGCCGCATATGGTAATTTGTAAGCCGGGGAGTTTTGGTACTCGAGAAGAGGCTCTAGAAGGCATCTCCCTATCTCGGGATTGAGATACAGGAAAATGGGGAATGCTGCATAAAGTGCATCCACATTATTCACACTCGCTAAAGTCCTGTTAAGAGAACGATGGTTCAATTTCCGAGGCTGTCAGGAAGTACTCAATAAATACATACTCGTTGTCAGAACCGACACTCCCGAGGTTTTTCATGAAAATCTGCACATCTGATGTATCCCATGATCCACCCGATGACGGAGGAATTGTGATGTCCATAGATCCCATCGCCTGCCGTGCACTTAACGCGAGAAGGTCAGCGTATTCGGTTGAAAACGCTCCACCATCAGCCTGAATCTGCGCGTCAAGAGCTTGGGCTGCAGATATTGCCCGCGGGAAGTCATCTAGCACAAACTTTGCCTGTACATTCAGGCATGTAAGAATTGCGAAAGGATTGATAAAAAGTATCCGCATACAGTAGCAACTGGATCACTAATTTCTGACGCAAAAAATGGACTCCTGTTCTCAAAGGAGCCTTCAGGTGTTAGATGCTGTATCGTCGGATTTCGGTAGACGCCGTAAGCCCACACAGCAGGTTCTGGTGTAGAACTGATATTTCCCCAGTCAAACGAAATCCCAATAACCGGTGAATTGCTTCCCCTAGAATCTATTCAGCATTCGTGATTATGCTGATTGAGGAAAGCAACCACGTACGATGAAACGGGTCGAAAGGTCGAAGGAGGATCTGCTTGATTATCCAGAAGTCCACCCGACGGATTGCCGACAAATCTACCCCGCGTCTTATCAATGTTTTCTATTGCCCACGAAGTTGTCCCGCTTCCGATCTAGAATTACAGTACGAGGAAGTTGTATGCTAACTGAAGTATAAACAGGGGAGAGGTCAATTTACCTTTTTGAATGCGTTAATCAACGTAGCATCCTGAGGATGAATGTTGTTCTCGACAAATGGTACTGGATTTTGGAGTTGCATGCTAAGAACAACATAATCAGACGTGTCTTCAGATTGCCATTCAACGATCTTGCTTGTATCACCCGCGATGAGATCTGAATACAAGATATTGAATTCCAGTCAAGATTTCGCTGCAAAAGTACTCACCACCGGCAGCGTCGGCGTACATTCTAACCCGGTGCAGTTGGCCATCTGTAGATTGCGCAGTCATATATAGGTATGCGAAAGGAAGTGATTGGAGGGTGAAATTATTCGGCTGAAATGAATTATAAGACACTCGTTTTGAAGCAAGTCTCGTGAAACTTACTTCTATGGGGCTCAGAAACGACATGTTAAACTGGACACCTCCAGCAGATAGGAGGAATGATGTCCTCGTTGCAGTAAATTCAACTGCTGTCTGATTCGGAGTATTCTCCCCGCTAAAGTACTGGCCAAGCAGTCTATACTCTTTGTCGTCTACTACGGCACTTGCGTACAAGGCCGCGCTCTTGAGGGATAAGACTATGGTGTCATACAAGAGAACGTCTGAGTTAAAGTATGTGAACTTACTGTATACATGGCCCAAGGGTTGGCATTTACAGCGAACGGGGAAGGAGGATTGTTACCCTGTGCAAGCCATACGTTGAAATAAGGCGAACGGACAGCGAGTGGAAGAGCGGGAGGATTGAATGGAGAGGCTGTCCAATTGGAAGGTCCTGATTGAGTCTGTACTCGTAGCGCGAGGAGGATGAGGAGCAGCAAGGATGTCAATAGCTCCATGATCGTGGACGTATGGGTGGAACAAACGGAAGGTACTGTACAACTTGGGGGCAGAGCGGGTCCATAGCAGAACAGCGCGTTGTGATAGCATCGCAATGATCCTGTGCGCGCTCGTTGTCCCGCATACCTACATTTGTCCTTCACGAGGACGTACTTACTTATTAGCCTCGAATCTGATAGATGTTGCCACGGAAGCTGTTGACAATGCTTTGTAATGTAACAGGAAGGCCGTGGGAAGATGTACAAACAATTCTTGAATCAATAGATGATTAGAACATGTGTTGGAACGGACTGGACTTTCCAACCACACCAAGAACGCGTAATCATTCAAAAATAGATGCTTGTTGAATCCACTCTTGGTGCCGGTGCGCCTCAGTTTACGCCATGTGTGAGGGTTAAACGAAGATCTTCTGTGTGAAACGTTGCCATGGGTCAGTTTTCTGCATCGCAAGTCGCGACACTGGTTGAAGTTATTGACCGGATCTTTTCATTTTCACCCTGAGCGCCGCCGCCGCTGTCACCATTGGTGGGGCTTGCCGGATGAGATCTGGTGCCCAGCAACGCAGCTCAAACGACCACAAATAATGTGAGGTGTGTTTGTTCTTCCCACGGTCTCCGAAACCGAAATATAGTTCACTGTTCAAACTTCACTGGAGCAGTGCTTGAACAGTACTTGATCAGTTTTCCATTCCTTTTTCTTCCATCTGAGTTATAGAAATGCAAATAGTATTCTAACAGAAAAGTATCCACCATTAGTAATCGTCATAATTAAATTAACAATTGCCTGAGAGTAAATTTTCTTTAAAAATGACACATGTTACTTTGTCATTATGTACTCTCATTAAGTGGTCCGAAGATAGGTACCTCAAACAGATGAATATTTGACATGCGAGGTCAAGGGGAATAGTAATTAAGTTATGTAACATTACTCGGTCCTATCAGCATTTGCTAATACATTTCAGTGCCAAAGAGGACCTATTGACCTTTAGGCTAAGAGCTCGTTCTTGAAAGATCATATTGAAATTGGCAGACAGAACAATACTTCCATTCCTTTGCATCCGTTTAACAGCCCAGGAAGCATTTTGTGGGGGGAAGTGTATTATGACAGCAAACCATACATGGAACAAATACAATAGTGGGAATACCAGAGAATCCGTTAAGTGTATTACAGTACCCTGTCTGTCAATCTATGCTAGAGAAATTACGACAATAATGCCTTGGGAGAAACAATAAAGCGAGAATAGAAAATTTCTAAAAAGTACGAAAAGTACGGTCTAAAGACTATCACGACAGGTCTGGATCCGAATACGTAGGCGGTGCATCCTCGGCTGCACGTCGCTCATGTCTCATCCGCTCTATTTCTTGCCTCATAGCATCAACTTCTGAAAGCAGAGCATCAACTCCTTGCAAGCGGTCTGTGCCGACTTGCACGTTGGCCTCAGTCGGCCTTCGTGTTTGCGATTCAGTCGCATTTGTCATGGCCGGCTCGCGTTTCTTGTCAGTTCCTCTCTCTCCCTCCCACTGCAAGTGTGCTCCACGGGGAAAATTGGTTGGCCCCGAGGGAATAGATATTGGCGCGTTGTGAGATATTAACGCAGAGTTACTGGTTATTGCTCTGTAGGTATGTGCTTCGGAGGTTGGTGGCGGCAAAATGAATGGATGAGCAAATCCAGACGTCTCAATTCTGCTTGTTGCAATTCGGATTTCATCTTGCCGTGCCCGACGCTTGCGCAAAAAGAAATAAAGGCCAAGAGACGAAATAGCGATAACCGCTACGCCTGCTACGGCCAGTCCAGCGATGAGACCAGCTTTCATTTTGAGCGAGGCGGGCGATTCGTTCGGAGATGGGTCAATGGATGATACCTTAACCGGTTTCGATGTCGTACTAAGGCATTTTTATAAATGTGAATCAGATAAATGGTGAGGAGCAGAAATGTAAATACTCACTTCAAAGCGAGCAATGCGAACATGCCGCCCTGTGCAGGGCTGAGTCCGAGATAAGCCTTCTAAAAGTCCATCGTGAAGTAAAGGGCGCACCTAGCTATACCTGCAGTCGTTGCACTAGTTCCTGGCCCACTGAGACCTGTAATGGGGTCATATCTCGATTGAAAAGGTGCGGCATTAAGATTATTTGACGCATAGGCATGGATCTGTTTCACTAGGAGATCCCGAGTTGTATCGTTCTTCGCTGTCGCTGCAGCGAACATCATCCAATCTAGGGTAGCGGAATTTGGTCACTAAATAGTAAATTTGGACAAAAAGCGCACTTACATGTTGTCGTGTTTTGCATTGGGGAGTTACTCAACGGTATCCCATACTTAAAAGATGCTGCAGAGCTGAGTTGTCGAACAGAAATTAGATCGAGGGATTAATGCCACACCTGCTTCGTTCTGATAGAATCCAGTTAACAGCGTGTATACCGAGTCAGGGACCAAATTGAGGCGAAGTAGCTTATCAGCATATAGGTTATACATCAATCCACTTGAGCTAGAATTCCCATAAAAGAAATTGACGTGTGAGGTAGAAAGTGCCTGATCTTGCCAGAATTCCAAAGCGGAATTTGCTGTCGCCTGATAAGCAGAATGCCGCTTTAGCTGGCGAGTGAATGTCGAAGCCTGAAAAATTTGCTCACATTAAAGCTTTGCTGATCGATCACTATACCGGCAAGTTCAGCGATCCTGGCCATTGCCGCGATCCCGATAATTCCCTTTAATGCAAGATTTGTCTGATTGGGGCTTGTAAAATCGGCGTTTATACTGAAATCCCCGGACGCTCTAGGAGTATTGCCGTCAGATACGATAATAAGAGAAATTAATCAGTCTTACTGATTGGACGGAGTGACAGTATTATTACCCAAGTAGAACGCCCAGCTTCGCATCAGGTTGTACTGGAATAATGTGTTAGTTGTGATATATTGCCAATTGACGATGGGGTGGCATACATGTCTTTCAATCAGTGTGCCATTCCCTGAGGCCATCGAGTATGCCAGAGTCATAATAATCATGCTCGCAGTTTCTATGTAAATAAAGGCTGTTAGACATGATACACCAAATGCGAAAAAAAGACGACCATCTACGCCGTAAATGTGCTGGTCATTGATACCATTAGCAGTTGCGCTCGGATACGCGGTACCTACATGGCTGTCAACTCATGCTGACTGTGTTAAAGGAAAAGAGGATACCAATGTTTCGTGCTGCATATGGTAACTTGTAAGCTGGGGAGTCCTGAAACTCGAAGAGAGGCTCGAGAAGGCATCTCCCTATCTCAGGATTGAGATAAAGGAAAACGGGGAATGCTGCATAAAGTGCATCCACATTATTCACACTTGTCATAGCCCTATTAAGTCATCAGTAATCAACCACCGTTAGAGTCAGAGAGAATATCGAATAAATACATACTCGTTATCAGAGCCAACTCCCCCAAGGTTCTTCATAAAAATTTTCACGTCCGATGTATCCCAAGAGCCGCTTAACGATGGAGGGATCGTGATATCCATAGACCCCATAGCCTGACGTGCACTTAACATGAGAAGGTCTGCATATTCAGTTGAAAAAGCCTCTCCATCCGCCCGAATCCGCGCATCAAGAGCTTGTGCTGCAAATGATGCCCGTGGAAAATCATCTAGCACAAACTTTGCCTACAGATTCAGACATGTAAGGGGTGTAAAACCATTAATAATAAAAAACAATATGCATACAGCAGCAACTGGATCACTAATCTCTGATACGAAAAATGGACTCCTGTTCTCAGAGGAGCCTTTAGGTGTTAAATGTCGCATCGTCGGATTTCGGTAGACGCCGAAAGCCCACACAGCGGGCTCTGGCGTGGAACTAATATTTCCCCAGTCAATTGATATCCCGATAACCGATGTATTACTTCCCCTAGAATCTAATTAGCATCCGTGATTATGCTAATAGAGGAAAGCAAAACGTACGCTGCAACAGGTCGAAAGGTCGAAGGAGGGTCAGCGTGGTTGTCTAGTAGCCCACCCGACGGATTGCCGACTGTAACAATTGCACTACCTGTGCATTTGCACAACATGTGTTGTAGGTGCTTGTGGGTGTTTTCCTTTTTGTTCACTAGACTACCCTGTATCCTACTACACATGTATATGCATATATAAAGGGTTTTTGAGCTAAGGGTTAGGGGATTCTTTCACCTTCTTGGTGCTCAATTACTAAGTTATCCCAGTCAGTAGTTGAGTGTGCTGGTAAAGAGAGAATCTTTGCATAAGGCTAGTATACCTATCCTTACACATTTTTGACTGAACCCACCTTTCCATAAACCTGCTGGGCTTTGACAACCAGAACTGAGGGCTTGATCACTCTAATATGTTCCTCACATTGTCTAGTACTCCTTCAAATTCAAAGAAATCAGTGAGTAGTTTGCAAATCTAAATTAGAGACACATATACTCTCACTATGACTACTAAGATACTTAGAATGCTTGAGGGACACAAACAGATTGTTCCCCTCAATACAGAGAGACCTCCTCATCAATATCATAAGAGGCAAGCATTATTCAGAAGTGCTGAAGAGCAGCTTTCCCTAAATGTAGAGAGATTCAAAACAGTACACACTACAGATTTCAAATTAACAGAGTATGCAGACAATGGACAACAAGATTATCTGTTGAGTACTAAACATGATGTGGCCACTAAGCCTTAGCAGACAATTCTGGAAGGGCCCCCAAGTCTGGAAGTCACTATTAACATGTTAGAGAATAAGTCCTTGTCTGTTACAGGCTGGAGGCAATCTGATGACCCTTTGCCAGGTGATAAGTCCTTGTCTATACAAGGCTGGAGGCACTCTAATGAACTATTACATACAAGTAATGTAGAACAAAGGTATGTACCTGTACTAGCACATATTGTTAGACTAATACATACTATAGAGCAGACACTAGTAAGTGCTTACCTTACTAGACTCACAGAAATAGATAATAACAGTACAGAGAGTGTAAACACTTAGGAAACTGGTATTAAGGATTCTGTCAGTAAGAATAAGGGTATTAGTAAAGGAACAACACTTTCCTTACAGTAGGAAATGTTTCAGAAGGCTAGAAAGACATTCAGAAACGTTCCTAGGCTAGAGACACTGAAAGCTATGAGTAGGCTAGTCAGTCTATTTAATCAAGGAATTGATATTGAGGAATTGAACAAGAGAACTTATAAGTACAATAGTATGTATTAGGAACATGAAGGAAACATCAATTTGGACACAATCAATCAATCTAAACTAACTAGAGATGAGTTAGCTAAATGGATGTATTAGAAAGTATGTTGTCAACACTTAGAAGCTACTAAGGGAATGTCTAAACAATTGGAAGATACTCTACTGTTTGAAAGCACACATTCTTAGAAGAAAGATTCAGGTAAATCTGTACCTAGTAATAAGAAAAGTGTAAGAGCAAATAAAGGAAAAGCTCTAGACATTTGTAATTATAGTCAGGTAGAATTAGACAGTTCTAGCAAAGCAGATTCTGATGTATAAAGAATGTATTTTCAGAAGATAGAGTACAGACAAAATGTAGAATCAGGACAATAGAATTTCAGAAATGAAGACTATAGTAAGGCTCTCAGAACTCCTCAGGAATTATTAGTTTGTTTCAAGTAAGAAATGTATTGCCCTAAGATAGAAAATCAAGGTAAGGACACATACTACAGATACAACACCCTAGTAGGGCAAGGAGACACATTACAGAATAAAATACTTGTATATATACACTATCATACTAATGTTTAAGGATTGACACATACACCTAATATGAAACACAATATTAAAATGAACAGACTGAACCTAGACATGAAACTTATGGTTCTAGATACCTCTGATGACAGTAAAGACAAATCAGAAACTGTGAAAGGTAAAGAGAGTAAGGAAAAGAATTTCTACTACAGTTCTGTACCCTCTATCAAGTATAGTACAGATAGGAATAGTAAAGGCCATAGAAAAAGAACCACACAAGATACTACTGAGCCACAAAGCTCAAATACACTACAGACAAATAGATTCACATTAGTGAGACTCTTAGACAACCTCACAAGGAAGAGTTATGTAAATTGTACAATACAGAGAGTAGAAATTGTAAAAAGGTAGGATCCTAACCCAGATCCAGGTAATAGCTCTTCAGATTCTTTGGATTCAAGTAGATACTTAAGTTCTGACAATAGCAATGATAGTAATACATTATTTGAACCTACAGACATTGATTCAAGCAACTCTGAAGGTACTAAAAAGTGTAAAAAGCTTGCTAAGAGGAAATGGAACAAGGAACTTCTGAAATTGAAGATACAGATGCAGAGTGCAAAACCTATTGTTCCTACAGTTTATTCAGGTGAAACTAACCTTCAAAGATATACTAAGTTTGTCATGGAAGTTAATCAGTACATGAAGTAATCAGGTTTACATTATTTCTCTAAAGAACAAGTAGGAGTACTACCTAATTTCATTAAAGGACAAGCTATAGACTTCTATCTACAAAAAATAAGTATGAACGAATCTCAATAGACCTTATCACAATTCTTTAAAAGTCTAATAGACTTTTGTTTCCTATCTAACTTTGTAGAAATGCTTAGGAAAGAGTTTAATACAATAAAACAAGGACACAGAGTCATACAGGAATATTTGTACAATCTAGAAATGAAAGTAATCAATCTAGGCAATATTTCTGATAGAGATTTAACTAGGAGAGTATGGGATGGACTTCATCCTAAGTATTAAAGGTAATTATGGTTGGATTGTTTGAATCCAGACACAGTTTTGTATGAAGAATTTAAAGACAGGCTTGAGAACATTAAAAAAGCAAATGAAGCTGTTGGAATTAAATAGTATACAGATACTAGAGATTGATTCTATCCTCAGAGTAACAAAGAAGACCATTAAAAAGACAGATGGAAGAAGAACAACTAGAGGAACTATAGGAATGACAATAAGAATTGACTAAAGGACAGGAATTATAATTATAATTGTAATAATTATAACAGGTAGCACATACAGTCTAACAGTGTAAGTCCTAAAGAGAAAGACTGATCTAAGGACTACAAACCAAAGTACAAGGATACTAGGCAGAATAAGCAAGAGAACAGTAAGAAGACTTATTCTATAGGTGTGAAAAAGTATTCACAAGCTGAACTAGACAATATGAGAGCTAAAGGACAATGTTTTATCTATAAACAGACTATGTATTTAGCTAAAGATTGTCCTACACACAGTATAGTAAAGCTGAACTAAAGATATCCTCTATCTCTAATAGTTCCTAATGATTTTAAACATATTTGGCTGAATATTGAGCTTGTCTGAGTAGAGAATACTATTCTCTAACATTAAATCTGTTCAGAAAAGTAATCTTAACAGGTAATGTGTACTCATTTCTGTTCTCCCAATTGTTAATGATCATAAACTACATATCTGTACTTCTGAAAACATAGAATTGGTGTAGATACTTATTCTAAAGTATTCTGTTACATTTCCAGTCAAAACAGTACAGAATTCCTTCCATAAGACATCTAGTAATTCTAAAACATACTGTATCATTGTATTCACTGTAGAAATAGCTATTTCTGTAGATTGATCTTATTCTCCTCTGATTTCTCTTTCTAAGTTTAGTGTTTACAAGGGGAATCTTTAATTCTAAAGTGTCAGAAGAGGTTTGTAGCTTCAAATCCAATTGTTCTAGACTAAATACTTACAAAATAGTATTGTAACCAGCTAATGAATTGTAATTCTCATTCTTCTAAGTTGTAGATTCATAACTATTGTCTAGATAATGTATCTGAATAGTCATAGATTGTATTTGCAATATAGAAAATGATAGATCTATTGTATTGTCTGCTATAAGATTCAAATCCAAGTAATTATTGTCTTCCAAAGTATTAGTTAACTTATCTAGAGCAGAATAATTGATATTAACACTCTTAGACAACATATTTGTATTGGAAACACTATCCTGAATTGTTTGAGCTAATGTATTCAGTTGTGAGTATGGAAAACATTGACTTGCATCCCATATCTGGAAATAGAGTATATATGTATGATTTACCTGTGTAAATCTATACTATGACTACTAACTTCAACAATTTTAATACAATTGAGTGTACTACAGCTTATACTAAGGACTTTAAGAGATTAATATTATGTCCTATCATAATTACAATCAAAATCAATAGAGAATTAGTGAGAGTATTAATTGATTTAGGATTATTAGCAGATTTCATGTCTACCAAGTTTGTAGATCAAATAAGCATTATGAAACTTGTATTAGCTAAACCTCTACCTATACAATTAGTAGTACAAGACTCTAGATTGAAAGTAAACTATTGTACCAATGTAAGAATACAATATAGAGAGATAAATGCAATACAGCACTTTAATATTATGAATTTGAATAACTATAATATTATACTAGGAATACTGTTCCTCTTCCAACACAAGATTTCTATTAGTTTCAATGAGTCTAGACTATGGATTGAAAGTACAATACCTCTACCAATAATAGGAGAACAAGTCACAGTTGTTTTATTAAAGGTTATTAATACTTATGATTAAGAAATTAATAAATGTAGACAAGAAATCAAGTAATATACTACAGATTTGTTCAAAGACACTTTGGAAACACCTCTACCACTTCTTAGAGCCATTAATCATAGTATACTACTCATAGATGAGGATAAGAAATACAAGTTCCATAGGGCAACTTGTTCAGATCCTTTGAGAGAGTAATGGTAAAACAAGAGAAAGGACTATATTCAATTAGGAAGATGGAAAGTAGTTACAGGATCAAATGTAATGCTTATACTACTACTTCAAAAGCTTAGAAAGACTAAGGAAGACCCTATATGATTGAGAACCATTATTGATCTTAGAGAGCACAACAAGAATACTAAGAAACTATCATCTCCTTTATTAGATATTGAATCAGTATTAAGGAGAGTAGCTTCTAAGAAGTATAAATTACTCATTAATGACAAAGATGTGTATGAACAGATTAGAATAATCCCTAAGCATGTAAACAGATTAATATTCAACACTCTAGATAGAACAATGGTTAGTGAAGTAATACAATTAGGTGATTATAATAGTAGTACTACTTATCAAGTGTTAATGAACTACATTTTCCAGCCTTACTTGGGTGACTGGATGGATATCTACCTAGATGACTTAGTGATTTATTCAGACACAATTGAGGATCATATGTGACATCTCAGAACTGTCATTAATATATTGTACAAGGAGAAATTCTACCTTAGTGAACATAAGATACAATTGTTCTAGAAAGAATTAAAGATACTAGGCTACATTATTAATGATTAAGGTATTAGAATGGACCCTCATAAAGTTGATTCTATTCAACAATAGAAAGTACCTACTAATAAAGATTTGTTACAAGGTTTCTTAGGATCAGTAGAGTATTTAGCACCCAATATACTTTAGTTACACATTTCTACAGGTATTTTATCAAAAATTGTAGGAGAAACTACATTTTTCAGATAGACATTCACTGAACAGTAAGTGTTTGATTAAATAGTAAAGTTAGTATTGGATTTCAGACATAATCACAGGATAGTATTAGACTATAGTAAGAATGTACTACCTATCAATATTGTTACAAACACTTTGGCTTCAGGAATTGGAGGAATAGTTAGTCAAGGTCATGATTAGAAAGATTCTAAGATAGTAGTGTTTTTCTCAGCAAAATTAAACCCTGTACAACAGAATTACCCAGTACACAATGTAGAATTACTAGCAGGAGTAGAAACTATACTAAGACACAAGAATCTACTACAAGGAACACATTTCTTTTGGTATACTAATTACAGAGTGTTAGAACACATTCTAAGGCAACTAGTATTAAGTGGAAGACAAGCCAGATAGTTAGAGAAGATATTAGACTTCAATTTCACAGTAAAATACATTCCAGACACTACAAACATTCTTACAAACATGTTATCACACATATACTTAGGAGATTTACTAGGAACAACTCAATCTTAGTAAGAATATATATTGTAACTTAACAACAATAATCTATCAAAGATTAATCAAGTCAGGAATAACATTTTACAGCTGTTAGAGATACAGGATACTGTATATATTGAGGCTAGACTAGTAGTAGTAAGGAAAACTTTACCTTAAGGATTGATTACAAGTCAACTGTATAGTAGAAAGGTTAGATTAATTACCAGACATGCTAGAAACTCACAGACAGACCTCTAAACAGAGGTCAGGCCTACTACAAGGACTAGAAGCTGGTTCACAATACTAGAGAACACAGAGCAAGATCAGGAAATGGATACACACAGTAAGGTATCAGAAACACTGCCTCAGAACACTGAACAATTAGATTTGTATGAAATAAATTCACCTACAAATGTACCAGACACTGAAAGTAATACACAAGGATACAGACATTCAGACAATAATATTAGATTGGAAATTAATGATTAGAACATCCTAGTACTAAAGAATACTACTGATCAACTCTGAAACTTGATTAAACTATAGTTACCTAATATTATAGCTCAATCTTCACCAGATTTACAATTCCCAGAATGTCTCAAAGGCAGATATTATGAGGATAACTTCTTCAATCAGATATTACAAGATCTGAAACACTTCCAGAATTTTCATGTCAAAAATGGACTCATATTTTACTAGGAGAGTAAGAGGTACATACTTTACATACTCAGAATTCTAATACACAACAGAAACACTAGGGAAATTGTAATAGAGTATGTACATTCTATTTTGACACACTTAGAACCTTAAAAGACACTTTTGTACCTTAGAGAACAAGTTTGGTAGAAAGATATGATTATAGACATTAATTCCTACTGTAATTTGTGTCATACATACAAAATCAGTAAACCTAACAATCAGAAACTGTTTGGTTTACTATATCTGCTCTTAGTACCTAATAGGCCTTGGGAAGGCATAGGAATGAACTTTGTTAAACCTTTTCCTGAATCAAAGAACTGTTTAGGACCTTTTAATATGATTTGTACAGTTATTTGTTTATTAACTAGTATGGTACACATTATTCCTACTAGGCAAACATACAGAGTAAGAGAAATTACAGAGATAGTATTTGAAAACATCTATAAACTGTATAGACTGTCTAATTACATTGTTAGCAATTGTGATTCCCTATTCACTAGTACATTTTGGAGAAGATTATATGAACTTATAAGTATTAAATTGAAGCTATTGAGTGTATATCATTTACAGACTAATGGATTAACTGAGAGAATGAACAGAACAATTACTCAGATGCTCAGACAGTGTATTTCTCCTAAACAAAAGGATTGGATACATAAACTACTTATGATCAAGTATACTATCAATACAGTAAGGTCAGAAACTATAGGATATACACTATTCTTTCTAAATTACAGTCAAATGCTAAGGAACTTGATATGAAACAATCCTAAGAAGGATGAATATCCTAGAGTAAAGACTTACACTCAGAAAGTAAAGGATACAATACTATAGGCACACAATACAATCCTTCAGGCAAGGGTAAAGCAAACTAGACATACTAATAGACACAGACAACCCTCTTCCTTTGAATTAAACAATCTAGTGTATGTTTCTACAAAAAACATGAATCTACCAAGACAGTGAGTATACTAGCCTTATACAAAGATTCTCTCTTTACCAGCACACTCAACTACTGACTAGGATAACCTAGTAATTTTCTACTGAGAAGGAGAAAGAATCCACTAACCCTTAGCTCAAAAACCCTTTATATATGTGTATACATGTGTAGTAGGATACAGGGTAGTCTAGTGAACAAAAAGGAAAACACTCACAAGCACCTACAACACATGTTGTGCAAATGCACAGGTAGCACAATTGTTACACTTGCTCTCCAGCATTTAGTCCTAAATGCTAAGAGAGTTAGTACTAGAATAAATGAAATAACAATACAAAAACAAAAGAAAACATTAGTAACTTATTACAAAGTTTAGTACTACTGTGTTAGGACATTCTCTACAGTTATGAATGTGTCTTTGATCAGTCCTATAGTAGACTGGATGTGTTCCTGTCTGACTTGAACATGTTCTGTAGTAGAACTAGTAGAACTCACAGTAGATTAGTTAGAATAACTGTTGGATTGAGTGGAAAGTAGTAGATTCAGTAGTAGAGTAATGTCTTGAGTGTTGAATAAGTTCAGAGTACTCATATCAAGTACTAAAGTAAGATTGGTGGACATCAAGAGTAATTGTGAATTGATCTAAGAGTGTTTACAGTTGTGTGAGTAGAATATAACAGTTCCATTATTGATTTGCTCAACTCTACACTTTGCACCTAAGTAAAACAGTAAGGTATATGTACTTGTAATAATATAATACAGAATATATACACATTTACCTTAGTTTGAAACTATGTTCTTATAGTATACAAAGTCCTGGAACACTTGTATCATCTTAGTATATTGAATACAGTCTTAAAACAGTGGTAGCAGGCTCAGTCTTGTATGAGAAGGAATATAGAAGTTATACAAGTGTAATACAATGAGATAACACTCTAGGAGTTGTATAGTAGGGTTGAGGGAATTGTTGTGGATAGCTCTAGAGAAAGCTACAATCTTCTTAAGCTCCTCTCAATCAAAAACATAGTTAGTACTTGTACTATAATTGTGAGTAACCTAATCCTGTATGATTAGTTGTGCTTGAGGGCTAACTAAGAGTTGTAGAGGAGGATGAGGCATATTTGTACCTTGTAGAAAAGTGGATGCAAATGTATGAGTAACAGATTCTTAAGTAGTAGACATGATATGTATAGTAAAGTGACTATATGTACAGTTTTTAAAGCCTTTACATATGTCTACCTGTATGTCTATACTGTAGTATTGTGTTTAAAAGGTTGTCTCATGTTTTACTAGACTGATACTAACCTAAGAGTCATTAGTATTGAGTTTTCCCTTTCCTAGAGTTAGTACATTAATAGAATCAATTCTAAGTATGTCTAAGTATTCCTTTAATGTCTCAAAGTGTACAATTTTATTATAGAGTAGCTATGTGTAATCTCTAGACTTCTATAGTACTTTGAACAAAGTAATAGTCCCTTGTCCTATATGAGTTTCAATTGAATCTACTGTCCATTCCTTGTTCTCATTGTTTAATCTAGTAACTTGTCCTACTTCCCTTCTAGAGAATAATCTATTATCATTTGGAACATGTATTCTAAGTAGTAATGAATGAAATACAGGGTGTATGTTATGATTCCTTATTTCCCTAGGTAGATCTAGTTCAAACACCTTGTTTCTTACATTCCAGATTATTTTGTAAGGTCCTATATACTTTAGTACTAGTTTCCTTACCTATCCTTACACTGACAAATCTACCCTGCGTCTTATCAATGTTTTCTACTGCCCACGAGGTGGTCCCGCTTCCAATCTTAAAACAAAACAATAAGAAGTTGTACACGTGCCAATATAAAAACAGCTTAGAAAATAGTTAACCTTCTTGAATGCGTTTATTAATGTAGCATCTAGAGGGTGAATGTTATTCTCGACAAGTTGTGCTTGGTTTTGCAGTTGCATGCTAAGGACGACATAATCGTAGGTATCTTCAAACGACCATTCGACAACCTTATGTGTGTCATCCGTAATGAGGTCTAAATGCAAAGCACCGACGTCCAGTCAAAGTTTCGCATCGTTGAAACATACTCACCGCCAGCAGCGTCGGCGTACATTCTAACTCAGTGCAATTGGCTATCTGTAGATTGCGCAGTCATATATAGGTATGCGAAAGGAAGCGATTGGAGTGTGAAACTATTCGGCTGAAATGAATTATAAGACACTCGTTTTGAAGGAAGTCTCGTGAAGCTTACTTCTATGGGGCTCAGAAACGACATGTTAAACTGGACACCTCCAGCAGACAGGAGGAATGATGTCCTCGTTGCAGTAAATTCAACTGCTGTCTGATTCGGGGTATTCTCCCCGTTAAAATACTTGCCAAGTAGTCTATACTCTTTGTCGTCTACTACGGCACTTACATACCAGTTTGCGCTCTTGAGGGATGACCATGATGTTAGACTGAGAAATGTCTGGGTTAAGAGTATGTGAACTTACTGTGCCTCTGGTCCAGGAGTTGACATCTACATCAAACGGTGAAGGAGGATTGTTACCCTGTAAAAGCCATACGTTCAAATAAGGCGAACGGACAGCTATCGGAAGGGACGGGGCGTTGAACGGAGAAGCTGTCCAATTGGAAGGTCCTGATTGAGTCCGTACTCGAAATGTGAGGAGAATGAGGAGGAGAAACGGTGCTAATAGCTGCATGGTCGCGGATGTATGGATGGAACAGACGGAAGACCGAGCAACTTAGGACAAAGCAGATCCATGACAGAGCAACGCGCTGTGACAGCATCGAAATGATCCTGCAGGCACGCTCGTTGATCCATATACTCAAATTTGTCCTCCTCGAGGACGTTTTGGCCTCGAATCTGAACAATGTTACCATAGAAATTGTCAACAGCACCATGTTTGGGAAGTTTGAAACAGAAGGTCGTGAGAAGAGGCACAGCAATCGTTGGATCAATAGATCATGTATACACCGAAAACTCACAATTATTCACAAGTAGTTGCTTGCAGAATTCACATTATCCTCCTTTCTTTAGTGCCGGTGCATTTAATCAATGCCACTCTGTGCAAGAGCTGAACGAGGAACTTCTGTACTGTGTGAACGATACCATTTGTCGAGCTGGCAAATTCTAGTGAACTGTTATCTGCGCCATGATGCTTCTTCTTGAGCGCTGCCGCCACTGCCATCAGTGGGCATGTCAGATGAGATCAATAGTGCACAGCGACGGAGCTCAAAATGCAACGAGGCGTGCTCTTCGGAGTCTTCCCACGGTCTCGGAGATGCAGTGTGGCTTACCGAGCCTGTCAGCTCAAAACAAAACTTGACCAAGTTCTTAAGCCTTTATTTCCACCTGATTGATTAACATGCACATAGTATTCTGACAGGAAAATATACATGATTCATACTGATCAGTGAAGCAGGAATTGCCTCAGTGATTTTTTCTAAAAATGTATATGCTTTCATTATACAGTTGAAAATATCTTATTGCATAATGTTGGGAGAGTCCTCAGACCTATGCAATATGAGCAATATGCATTATGGTAGCCGTGCGAAAACATTACTTAATTAGGAACCCAACATTCAATATTACTTTTCAATATATTTGAAGACATATACACTATGACAAGAAAATAAGCACATATTTAGAGCATCAAGAAAGACAACCAAGACAATGACAAGTATAGTAAATGTGTATATCACTGTAAAACTCAAGGAATAGTTTGTAATACAAGGAAATACAGTCAGAATCTGTAGAAACAAAAAGATAGAAAAAGCTAGTCAATACAAATAACTTTCCCCCACATATCATGAAGAGATCTTTGCTGCCCTATCTTGGTCTTGTGGCAGCATCAAAGACATTGTAAGTAATGAAATGTCAATCAGAAACATTCTTTTTGTATTGAAGTACGTCAGAGAACAATATGTGAGGCTTTTGGGTACAAAAATCACAACAGTAAGCAGTCTAATTTCCCAAAATGCTCAGAATTTTGCATAATTTTCTTACAAATCTTGATGCAATATGCAATAGACTATTTTTGTGCATAATTCCCTTATCCTGAGCTGGGATTAGGCAGAAAGCTATGCAATATTTAATTTATGCATTATAATATGATGCAATAAGGTATTTTCAACTGTATAAAGTGTTCTTTAGCTAAATTTTTAATATATATTATATTAAAAGGCAGGCAGTCATTCACATTTTTACATTGATGACTGTAGATATATTGTTGTAATCAAAAAGTATTACACTCTTTTGACTGCCACTGTACATACATACACAATCTTGGATCTTGGATACTATGTAATGGATTTTAAAGACTATAGAATCTACCAGGGTGCACATGCCATTTAGTCATCAAATATCCTTATATAGTTGACAGAAGAGGATAAGTGCTTGAAATATTTGAATATTTGACTTCAAGGTTGAGGAGAATGTCGAATTACGTTGAACATTATGTAAACAGTAACACCACTGATTCCATTGGTACTGAAGAGTCCTATTTGCCTCAGAGCTCATCCGTCACAATGCCATATCGAATTTGGCAGACGAGTCCATGCTGTTGTATTTGTTTAACGGTCGAAATAGCATTTTGTAAGGGTACGGGTATAGCACAGCATTTCCGGACCAGAATGGCAAATCAAACGTGAAATAAGCAGTTACAATGATAGAATTTGGATGCGAAACCAGAAATTCTGTTGAATAATCTACCACGTCCTGTCAACCCATGCCAGGGAAATAAAAATGATAATGCCTTGAGGGAAATACAAAAAGCGAGAATAAAAGGGCACGAGGAATTAGGTCCAAAGGCCATCACGACAGGTCTGGGTCTGAATACGTAGGCGGTGCCTCCTCCGCCACACGACGCTCCTGCCTGATCTGTTCCAATTCCTGTCTTAGGGAATCAAATTCTGAGCGCAGTACCGCGACTTGCGAGCGGTTTGCTCCGACCTGCAAATTAGGCACAGCCAAGCTTTGCGTTTGCGATTCAATCGCATTTGTTATGGCCGGCTCGCGTTTTTCGTCCGCTCCACTCACTCCTTCCGACTGCAAGTGTATACCGCGGGAAGAGTTGTCTGGCCCAGAGGGAGTAGAG
The DNA here is from genome assembly GCF_000271605.1 of Fomitiporia mediterranea MF3/22. NCBI lineage: Eukaryota > Fungi > Basidiomycota > Agaricomycetes > Hymenochaetales > Hymenochaetaceae > Fomitiporia > Fomitiporia mediterranea. Next base: position 632,388 of record NW_006760400.1, on the reverse strand, counting down.
CTTGGCGCGTTATGAGTCTTTGACGCAGAGTTACTCGTTACCGCGCTGTTAGTGTATGCTTCGGAGGTCGGCAACGATAGAAGGAATGGCTGAGCGAATCCAGACGGTTCAGTTTTGCTTGTCACAATTTGGTCTTTGTTCCGCCGTGCGCGACGCTTGCGCCAGAAGAAATAAAGGACAAGCACCAAGATAGCAACAGCCGCTATGCATGCTACGACCACTCCGGCGATAAGACCGGCGTTTGGTTTGCTCGAGCTATTAGAAGGTGGATCGATGAATGGTACGCTAACCGACTTGGATGTCGTACTAGGATATTTTAACAAATGAGAATCACAGAAGTCCAATGGAACAGAAGTGCAAATACGCACTTCAGAGCAAGCAACGCAAACATGCCACCCTGGGCGGGGCTGGGTCCGAGATAAGCTTTCTAAAAATCACTATCGTAGAAAGAAGGGCGCACCTAGCTATGCCTGCACTTGTTCCCGGACCTCCAAGACCATTGGTAGGGTCATATATCGATGTAAAAGGCACTTCGTTAAGATTGTTTGACGCGTAGTCATGTATCTGCTTTACTAGGAGGTCTCGTGTTGCATCACGCTTTACCGTCGCCGCAGCAAACATCATCCAGTCTAAAGTAATAGAATCTGGTCATTAAATGGTTGATTCAGATCACAACGTTCACTCACTCGACGTCGTGTTTTGAGGTGGTGAGTTACTCAGCGGTAACCCATACTTAAAAGAAGCTGCAGAACTGAGTTGTCGAACAGACATCAGGTCGAGGGATTAATGTCACACACCTGCCTCGTTCTGATAGAATCCGGTTAACAGCGTATACACTGAGTCGGGAACCAAATTAAGGCGGAGTAGCTTATCAGCGTATAGGTTGTACATCAATCCACTTGAACTGGAATTGCCATAGAAAAAATTGACGTGTGATGCAGAGAGTGCCTGGTCTTGCCAGAATTCCAAGGCGGAATTTGCTGTAGCCTAAAGGATAGAGTAAAGCTTAAGTCGGTGACTTATTGACAAAGTTTGTCAATCACTCACACTAAAATTCTGTTGATCGCTCGTTATACCAACAAGTTCAGCGATTCTGGCCATTGCCGCGATCCCAATAATTCCCTTCAATGCAAGATTTGTCTGATTGGGACTTATGAAATCGGTGTTTATGCTAAAGTCTCCGGATGATCTAGTAGCATTGTAGTTAGTTTCAACTATAAGTCATATCGAAGTTTTAGCCTTACTGGTTGAAAGGGGTAATTGTATTGCTACTCAAGTATATTGCCCACTTTCGCATTAGGTTGTACTGGAATGATGTGTGGGTACATGATCTGCACTGTCAATAATGGGAAAGACCTACATGTCTTTCAATCAATGTACCATTTCCCGAGGCCATTGAATATGCCAAAGCCATTATAATCATGTTTGCAGTTTCTATATAAGTAAAGGTTGTTAGAGGAGATACATCATATGCGCAAAGAAGTGACAACCATCCACTCCATAAATGTGTGGGTCATTGATGCCATTGGCAGTTGCGCTCGGATACGTCGTGCCTACGCAACTGTCAACTCATGTCGACTGCATTAAAAGGAAACACGATACCGATGTTTTGCGCCGCATATGGTAACTTGTAGGCTGAGGAGTCCTGGTACTCAAGGAGAGGTTCGAGAAGGCATCTCCCTATTTCGGGATTGAGATAAAGGAAAATGGGGAACGCTGCATAAAGTACATCCACATTATTCACACTCGTTGTAGTCCTGTCCAACGGCCAGCAGTCAATTTGCTTTGGTGCCAGAAGAGATATTTAATAAGTACGCACTCGTTATCAGAACCGACACTCCCAATGTTTTTCATGAAAATCTGCACATCCGATGTATCCCATGATCCACCCGATGACGGAGGAATTGTGATGTCCATAGATCCCATTGCCTGCCGTGCGCTTAACGCAAGAAGATCTGCATATTCGGTTGAAAACGCTCCGCCATCTGCCTGAATCTGCGCGTCAAGAGCTTGTGCTGCAGACAATGCCCGCGGAAAGTCATCCAGCACAAACTTGGCCTATTCATTCGGGCATGTAAGAATTGCAAGAGGCCTAAAGGAAAAATGCCACACACGGCGGAAATTGGATCACTGATCTCTGATGCAAAATACGGACTCCTATCCTCGAAGGAACCTCCTGGCGTTAGATGCTGTATCGTCGGATTTCGGTAGACACCGACGGCCCACACAGCAGGCTCTGGCGTTGAGGTGATATTTCCCCAGTCAATCGATATCCCAATAACCGGTGAATTACTTCCTCTATAGTCTATTTAGCATTTCAGGCTATGCTAATAGAGGAATGCAAAGACGCACGATTGAACAGCTCGAAAAGTCGAAGGAGGGTCTGCTTGATTGTCTAGAAGTCCACCCGATGGATTGCCGACAAATGGACCTCGCGTCTTATCAATGTTGGCTATTTCCCACGATGTTGTCCCAGTTTCGATCTAAAACCAAGATAAGGGGGATGCGTACATCCGCTATTACAAAAAAGTGCAAAGACCGATCTACCTTCTTGAATGCGTTAATTAATGTAGCATCCTGGGGGTGAATATTGTTTTCGACAAATGGGACAGGATTTTGGAGTTGCATGCTAAGGACAACATAATCGGAAGTATCTTCAGACGACCATTCGACAACCTTACTGTCATCACCCGCGATGATGACTAAATGCGGGGATATTAAATTTCAAATCCAATTCCTGCTGAGAGAAACTCACAGCCACCAACGTCAGCGTACATGCGAACCCGGTGTAACTGGCCGTCCGTAGACTGAGCAGTCATGTATAGGTACGCAAAAGGGAGTGATTGGAGTGTGAAATTCTTAGGCTGAAATAACTCGTAAGATACTTGTCTTCAGTCTCCTTTCGTGTAACTGACTTCTATGGGGCTCAGAAACGACATGTTGAACTGGACACCTCCAGCAAAAAGGAGGAATGACGTTCTTGTTGCAGTAAATTCAACTGATGTCTGATTCGGGGTATTCTCCCCTTCGAAATACTGTCCGAGAAGTCTATATTCTTTGTCGTCTACTACGGCACTTGCATACCAGTCCGCGCTCTGGGAGGATGAGAATACGATGTCAAACATAGAAATGCCTAAGTAAAGGGGTGTGAACTTACTGTACGCATGTCCCAGGGGTTGGAATTTACAGCAAACGGGGAAGGAGGATTGTTACCCTGTGCAAGCCATACATTGAGGTAAGGCGAACGGACAGCGAGCGGAAGAGCGGGAGGATTGAATGGAGAGGCTGTCCAATTGGAAGGTCCTGATTGAGCCTGTACTCGTAGCGCGAGGAGGATGAGGAGCAGCAGCAAGGATGTCAATAGCTGCATGGTCGTGGATGAATCGGTGGAACAAACGGGGGTGCTGAGCAAGTCGCAGGCAAGCGATTGCATGAGAGGGCGATGCGTTATAACAGCATCGCAACGATGCTGCGCGCGCACACATTGTTCCGCATACTTTATTTAGTCCTCGAGAACGTTATGGCCTCGAATCGGGAAAAGTGTCATCATAGAAGGTGTCAACAGCGCCATGGTTGGAAGTTTGGAACAGTTCAACAGATCTAGAAGATTGTGAGAAGATGCACAGCAATCAACGAATCAACAGGATCATGTTGGAACTTATTGCACGTTCCAAACACACCAAAGCACTTGTTGAGCCACAAAAATTCAAAGGTAGTTGTGTCCAGAGTCCATACTATCCCCTTATTTGGTGCTGGTGTGGTTCAGTTTATGCCGTCCTATGAAAGAGTTAACGAACAACTTCTGTGTGTGAAACGTTGCAGTGTGTGAAACCGGCAAATTCTAGTTGACTATTAAGTGCATCATAATGCTCTTACGACTGGTCGAAGCTACTTGATTGGAACCTTTTTCGTTTTCTTCCTGAGCACTGCCGCTATTGGACGTATCAGATGAGAGATCAACAGTGCTCAGCAACAGAGTCAAAGACCACGAGGTATGTTTTCCCACGGTCTCAGAAATACACAAAATAAAACCTGTCATTGAATATGAAGTTTTGAGGCCACAATTGTGCTTGTGAATACTGCAGCATGTAACACTACTCGATGACATCAGCACTTACTGAAATGTTACGGTACCATTGGCCTTTATGTTCGAAGCTTATCCGTGAAAACCATATTGAAGTCAGCAGACAGACCTGTGCTGTTGCAATGTTTAACAGTTAGAGTAGTATTTTGTACAGGCAACAGTATTTATTGCACAACATGCCAGAAAAGCAAATCAAATATGAAACAAAGAGTTACGATTGTAGAGTGTGGATGTGATACCGGAAAATCCGTTGAGTATTTTACAATGTGCTACCAACCCATGTCAGGGAAACCTTAATGATAATGCTTTGAGAGAAACACAAAAAGTGAGATTGAAAAGGTAGAGCAATAAGGTCCAAGACTGTCACGACAGGTCTGGGTCTGAATACATAGGCGGTGCCTCCTCTGCAACACGTCGTTCTTGCCTGATCCGTTCTACTTCTTGCCTCAGGGAATCAAATTCCGACCGTAGCGCCTCAACGCCTTGCGAGCGGTCTGTTCCCACCTGCGAATTAGGCTCAGTTGAATTTCGTATTTGCGATTCTGTCGCGCTCGTCATGACCACCTCCCGTTTTTCGTCCGTTCCTCTCATTCCTTCCGACTGCAAGTGTGTACCGCGGGAAGAGTTGTCTGGCCCCGAGGGCGTAGAGCTTGACGTGTTAAAAGTCTTTACCGCAGAGTTACTCGTTACCGCGCTGTAAGTGTATGCTTCGGAGGTCGGCGGCGATAGAAGGAATGGCTGAGCGAATCCAGACGGTTCAATTTTGCTTGTCACAAATTGTTCTTCACTCCGCCGTGCGCGACGCTTGCGCCAGAAGAAATAAAGGCCAAGAGCCAAGATAGCAACAATGGCTACACATGCTACGACCACTCCGGCGATAAGACCGGCGTTGGGTTTGCTCGAGCCATTAGAGGCTGGGTCGATGAATGGTACGCTAACTGACTTCGATGTCGTACTAAGATATTTTAATAAATGTGAAATTTACCAAAATTGAGTGGAACAGAGGTGCAAATACCCACTTTAGAGCAAGCAACGCAAACATTCCACCTTGGGCGGGGCTGAGTCCGGGATAAGTTTTCTGAATGTTACCATCGTGGAATGGGGAGCGCACCTAGCTATGCCTGCACTTGTCCCCGGGCCACCAAGACCCTTAATGGGGTCATATATCGATGTAAAAGGCACTTCGTTAAGATTATTTGACGCGTAGGCATGTATCTGAGATACTAGGAGGTCTCGTGTTGCATCACTCTTTACCGTCGCCGCAGCAAACATCATCCAATCTGAGGTAATAGAATCTAGTTATGAAATGGTTGGTTCAGATCACAACGTTCACTCACTCGACGTCGTGTTTTGAGGTGGTGAGTTACTCAGCGGTAACCCATATTTAAAAGAAGCTGCAGAACTGAGTTGTCGAACAGACATTAGGTCGAGGAGTCAATGCCACACACCTGCTTCGTTCTGATAGAATCCGGTTAACAGCGTATACACTGAATCGGGAACCAAATTAAGGCGGAGTAGCTTATCAGCGTAAAGGTTGTATATCAATCCACTTGAGCTGGAATTGCCATAGAAGAAATTGACGTGTGATGCAGAGAGTGCCTGGTCTTGCCAGAATTCCAAGGCGGAATTTGCTGTAGCCTAATGGATAGAGTAAAGTCTAAGTCGGTGACTTATTGGCAAGGTTTGTTGACATCACTCACGCTAAAATTCTGTTGATCGCTCGTTATACCAGCAAGTTCGGCGATTCTGGCCATTGCCGCGATCCCAATAATTCCCTTCAATGCAAGATTTGTCTGATTGGGACTTATGAAATCAGTGTTTATGCTAAAGTCTCCAGATGATCTAGTAGCATTGTAGTTAGTTTCAACTGTAAGTTAGATCGAAATTTTAGCCTTACTGGTTGAAAGGGGTAATTGCATTGCTACTCAAGTATATCGCCCATTTTCGCATTAGGTTGTACTGGAATGATGTGTGGGTACATGATCTGCACTGTCAATAATGGGAAAGACCTACATGTCTTTCAATCAATGTACCATTTCCTGAGGCCATTGAATATGCCAAAGTCATTATAATCATGTTTGCAGTTTCTATTAAAGTAGAGGCTGTTAGAGGCGATGCACCATACGCACGAAGAAGTGACTACCATCCACGCCGTAAATGTGTGGGTCATTGATGCCATTGGCAGTTGCGCTCGGATACGCCGTGCCTACGCAACTGTCAACTCATGCCGACTGCAGTAAAGGAAACATGATACCAATGTTTTGCGCCGCATATGGTAACTTGTAGGCTGAGGAGTCCTGGTACTCAAGGAGAGGTTCGAGAAGGCATCTCCCTATTTCGGGATTGAGATAAAGGAAAATGGGGAATGCTGCATAAAGTACATCCACATTATTCACACTCGTTGTAGTCCTGTCCAACGGCCAGCAGTCAATTTGCTTTGGTGCCAGAAGAGATATTTAATAAGTACGAACTCGTTATCAGAACCGACACTCCCAATGTTTTTCATGAAAATCTGCACATCCGATGTATCCCATGATCCACCCGATGACGGAGGAATTGTGATGTCCATAGATCCCATTGCCTGCCGTGCGCTTAACGCGAGAAGGTCTGCATATTCGGCCGAAAACTCTTCTCCATCTGTCTGAATCTGCGCGTCAAGAGCTTGTGCTGCAGACAATGCTCGCGGAAAGTCATCTAGCACGAACTTTGCCTATTCATTCGGGCATGTAAGAATCGCAAAAGGTCTAAAGGAGCAATATCACATACAGCGGCAACTGGATCACTAATCTCTGATGCAAAATACGGACTCCTATTCTCGAAGGAGCCTTCTGGCGTTAGATGCTGTATCGTCGGATTTCGGTAGACACCGACGGCCCACACAGCAGGCTCTGGTGTAGAACTGATATTTCCCCAGTCAATCGATATCCCAATAACCGGTGTATTACTTCCCCTGCACTCTATTTAGCATTCAGAGTTGTGTGTATAGAGGAAAGCAAATACGTACGATGAAACGGCTCGAAAGGTCGAAGGAGGATCTGCTTGATTGTCTAGAAGGCCACCCGATGGATTGCCGACAAATCTACCCCGCGTTTTATCAATATTTTCTATAGCCCACGAAGTCGTCCCGCTTCCAATCTAAACACAAGACAAGTCGTACGCCTGACAACAAGGGAAAATCATAGAGGACAATTTACCTTCTTAAATGCGTTAATTAATGTTGCATCCTGAGGGTGAATATTGTTCTCGACGAATGGGACTGGGTTTTGGAGTTGCATGTTAAGGACAACATAATCGGTACTGTCTTCAGACGACCATCCGACAACCTGGCCAGTATTACCCGCGAGGAGGTCTAAATGCAGGATGTTAAATTTCGAGCCCGATTTTCGCCGAGAGAAACTCACAGCCAGCAACGTCAGTATACATGCGAACCCGGTGCAGCTGGCCATCCGTAGATTGAGCAGTCATATATAGGTACGCGAAAGGAAGTGACTGGAGTGTGAAATTTTTCGGCTGAAATGACTTGTAAAATGTGTGCCTTCAGTCCACTTTCTCGAGACTTACTTCTATGGGGCTCAGAAAGGACATGTTGAACTGAACTCCTCCAGCAGACAGGAGAAACGATGTCCTCGTTGCAGTAAATTCAACTGCTGTCTGATTCGGGGTATTCTCCCCGTTAAAGTACCCACCAAGTAGTCTATACTCTTTGTTGTCTACTACAGCACTTGCATACCAGTCCACGCTCTGCAGGAATGAGATTATGGTGTCAGACGAAGAAATGCCTAACTCAAAGTGTGTGGGCTTACTTCACGCATGTTCCAGGGAAAGGAACCTGCAGCGAACGGCGAAAGAGGATCATTACCCTGTGCAAGCCATACATTGAGGTAAGGCGAACGGACAGCGAGCGGAAGAGCGGGAGGATTGAATGGAGAGGCTGTCCAATTGGAAGGTCCTGATTGAGTCTGTACTCGAAGTGCGAGGATAATGAGGAGCAGCAAGGATGTCAATAGCTGCATGGTCGAGGATATGTGAGTCGAACAAATGGAAGGTACTGAGCAACTTGGGGACAATGCGGTTCATGTCGGGACAATACGTTGTGATAGCATCGCAGCGATCCTACGCGAGCGCTCATAATTCCACATACCTAAATTTATCCTCCACAAGGACATTACAATCTCGAAATCGATAAATGTTACCACGGAATACTTTGGAAAAGGAAGGTTGTGAGAAGGTGCACGGCAATCATTGGATCAGTTGGATCATGTCGGAACACACTGGGCTTTCCAGCTACACCAAGCACGCGTAATTATTCGAGAATAGTTGCCTGCGCAATCCACACTGTCTCCTTTCTTTGGTGCCGGTGCACTTTAGGTTATCTACTCTGTGCAAGTGCTTGACGAACACCTTTGTGTGGAACGTTGTCACGGATCCCACTTGCAGGTAATAAGTAAACTGTTATCTGCGCATCATGATGCTGAAGTAAGCTGAGCGACTGTGGTCGACGGATGTTTTCATTTTCTCCCTGAGCGCCACTGTCACCGCCCCTAGTTGGATATCAATCGTGCCCAGCAACGGTGCTCAAACGAATACAGTCGATATAACGAACGTTGTTGATTCACACAACTCCGACTCGGCCTGTAGGAGAGGTTGGATCAGTTTTAACTGCAACCGAGTTCACCCTGGATCGCACTACGTGTTCCCGCTCGCTGACAAAATAATCATTGGGCAGCACAGTTGCTATCGCCAAGTAAATGACGTGGTGTGTGTGAAGCAGCGTGATGTAGGCAGCATAAGGAGTAACGAGGTCGGACACTCACGCATAGGTTATGAACCAAGTGAGTCGGCGGGTGTGGATCAAAAGAAGTTACATCTGTATGTATCAACAAATACTGAGATATTGAGGTATTTTGTAGGTTGTAAGACAAGATTATTGACAGTACATGAATCTGCACTGCAGATGGTTTGTTGCTTGCAGCAGAGCCGCTTAGTGATGCACGTGACCAGATTGCGTAAAAATAATATTAATAATCCGCTACAAGCAAAATCACATTCCGACAAAAGAATTTTACGAGATTTGAAGCCAAAACAAGTGTTACATGCCTCAGAATGGGTCTCTACCTCTGGTGATTCAGTGAAAGTTGCCGATCTCAGTAACATCCATATACGAATTCGTTAGCTGAAATAACACGAGTATAGTAAATGCTAGACTACGAATAAATGGGTTATTGCGGCAAGGTGAACGACGAGATGAACAATCACTGGTGATGAACGGGTCGGGTGTCGCAAACAAAAGAGAATAGAACGAAATATAAATCAGGGAACCTTAAAGAAGCCTCGAGTAACAGACGAGTATTTAGCAATGAGGTAAGAAATGGTACATTACAGAGTAATTCTTGCAGTGATGTGATATGAATGGGAGTAAAGCATGAGAATCGATGGAAATAATGATGAGCAAGTGAGACTACAGGCCAAAAAATGCGTGGAGGAACGAGGTCGAGAGAGCACGAAAGTCCTTAGATGCGTTTGCGTTGATGATTGTTGAATGCACGATGTTTATCGATGAGAAGTCAAAGGCACAGAATGTAAAGCACAGTCGTGCTGGAATAGAAGGGGGGGGGGGGGGGAAGCGGCTAGAAAGCGAGGAAAGCAATAAAGATAGCAGAGAAGGGGAGGAAAACAAAAACGACGCATTACGGCAGAGTTGCCTCACCGATGAGTACCTTTCGTCGAACATCGAGCTGTTCTACAGCTGCCTCAAGTCGTGAATTCAATGCCTCCTGCCGTCGCACCTTGGCCTCGTCACCTTCCTGGCGATATATTTCTGAATAGAACATAAAATATAAGTTATGCCACAAGTGAACTCCCGAAGCCTTGTAAACGTACCAAGGAATCGTTGTCCAACCCATAGCCCGAGAGCAGCATTACCAACAGACGTGGTTGAGGACGGTGTACGCCCCTCTCTGGAAGATCCGGCTTGCGCGCCGTCGTTTGGCTGACCACCCTTCTGTGCAGCTCCGAGGCCTGCAGCTAACTGTCCACATGTCTCCAACATGGCCTTGGAATGTTGCTCGGCAGTTCGCAAATACAAAGCAGACACTAAAGCGAGAACAAGAGCGCGCAGGTGGTTGTCTTGAGACTCAGAAGCAATGTCTAGTGCATACTTAAGATGTGTTCTGCAAAGACGAAAGCCACAACAATTAGCCAAGAGGAGAGATATGACGGAGATTAGCAGCCCACTTTGCAGCAAGGATCTCCGGAGACAGACACGCAGCCAGGACATGGCCAATAGCTTCAAGAGTACCACCCATCCCACGGCACGCGTCAACAACGGAACGGACTTCAGCTTCCCATATAAGGTCCGTCCTCGCGCCTTCACCATTTGCGATGCGCAAGGCTAGGCCTCCGGCTCTGGCAGAGACATTCACGAATGTTCCCTCGGCCGCAAGGTTTGCAGCAACAGCATAGCATTGTAAAGCGCGGTCAGTATCTTTGAGAGCGTGAGCTAGGTGTGCATGATGAAGCGTGATGCGGGCAGCGTAGGTCGTGAAGAGAAAGAAAGTGCGAGTATGGGTTATAAGCTCATCAAGGTGCTAAAATACGAATACATCGGCTGAAAAGAATGCGCAGATATTTATATAGGTTAGTACTTACATGAGAGGCGTCCTCGAATTCACTTCGCATGATACAGACCTAAAAAGGGTTAGCATACAACCAATATGCTCGTTCGAATATTACGTACAGCAACCAGCTCTGAAAGAAGATCAGCCTTCATCTTCACCATTCGCTCGTCGACTTCTTCAGCATCTCGCGGCTCGGCCCAAGGATTCACTGAAAATTATTTGATGTTAATGGATCATAACGAAATTGACAGGAAGGACAACATACAAGGAATTTCCTTCTTGATTTCCTTCTCCCAAACATCTAATCCTCCGTTTGCGAATAGTTTGCGTTTCGGCCTCCGTCCAACCGCATCTCGCTTGGAGACGCTGCTTACAAGGTAGGCAAGATGGTACAGTACTCGAGGATGTGTGCATTTAATCGTAAGCGGAGGTCCGGATGAAAGAGAGATCTGCAACAGACGATTTTAGTATGTTAAGTCAATCGAAAAGCAACAGGCGTACATCAATGGTCCCATTCGGGAATAGACTTAAAGCATCGGAGTCTAATAATGCATGAAGATGTGACAGACGTGGTGATGAAGCTTTTGCTTTGCCAAGGTGAGTGTAGTAAACGACACCCATGAGAAGGGTATGGATAGCCATTGCGGCTTCGAACGGATCCTCAAAGTTCATGAACTCCTCCTTCGCCCGTTCTTTTCCTTTCTCCGTCGGAGGAGAGCTACTATCGTTGTATGATAAACCGAGAGCAGACTCTGCAAATGCCAGTGAATCGCCAACAGCATCCCACATCCCGGCATCGACTAAGGTACGCAGTCGTAGGATGTGTGTGAGCAATGTTACAGGCGGGTCACCATGCGCTTCCGAGGCGGATAAGAGATCCTGAATCGTGCTGAAAGCTGCCTTGAGATCAGGCGGCGTTCGAGTGAGGGCTTGGGAAATTCCTGTAAGGTGAGTGGAGTAGACGAGCGATGGTGGAGTACAAGCAAATTCGAAATTCTTGGGTACAGAGAATGTCGAGACAAGACGCTTGAGGAGCGTACGAGAATATTTTTCGTTATGTTGCCAATGAGCGAGACGAGCGTGTGTAAGCGCCAACGTTTGTTTGTAAACCACAAGAGAAGGATTTTGTTGGGCAATAAGTAGGCCTTTTCCAATCGCATTCTCGACCTACCAAAAAACGTCAGAATTGCCGCTATGAATTTAAGCAGAAGTTGCAAAACCAAAAAGGCTTACCTCCAAGTCCAAACCTCTCGCCCACGGGAAATGTTCACTCTGAGTCCATCCGGCATGAACAATTCTGAGTCCCAGCTCAGCGATACCAGTCCACGCTCGGCATTCAATATCGGGTGAGAGCCCACCCAATGCTACGCATTTGCGCAGCGCAGCAAGAGATAATCCGTAGCTAATTACTTGTGACTTGTGGTTCGGTGGCACGGCGAGCAGACCTGGCAGAGCTAGAAGCAGGACACCTGGAGGGAGCCTCTCTAAATTTCTCTTATTTCCACCGCGTCCATCCAAGGGCGAGGAAGACCGTCGGCGCTTTCGCGAGTGTGCTAGACCGTGCGAGGGAGGCGTCTCAGGCGTGCCTTCTTCAGCATTTCGGTTCATGGCCCTGTCTGTTAGATTTAAGTGTACACAGCCTTAACCCGAGCCTTGCGAGCGCGCAGCCGTCGTCAACAGACTGTCTGGATGGCCGGAAAGTCCAAGAGCAACGCTGCGGCCCCTCTGAGTCCATAAGTCGGTGTCGAAGGCTTGAGGCTCTTGTTCCCACGGCATCACGCGCAGGTCACATCGTTACTCGCGCGCCTGTCACAACAAAGCTTGCATTTATTCAGTTTTTAAATTTCAGCAGAATAATTTGCGTTTTCTTCTTGTTCGGACTCTTCATTCCCCATCTCTCTTTTCCCAGGTGATAGACCAGTAAAGCTCACTGACGCAGATGAATTTCTTCAAGTATTTATTTTTGCTCTCTAAAGACACACACCCGTATCACCACCTCATATCTTTGCTATCCCATTCTATGGTCTAACCCTACTCCGCCATCTCTTCTGGAGGCGGACCCTGCTCCTGTTGACCTTTTTCCTTCCGTACGGCTTGTACAACATCGTCAACACGCAAGAGCATGCGAGCCGCCTCGATAGCGGTTTTGAGAATTTGTACCTGAGAAACGCGAAGAACCACTATTAGGTAGTGCAGTGAAAGGAACATTTTTACGAACCTTCACACTAGCAGACTCGTACAGTCCATAGGACTTCATGTCAACAATCTTGCCCGTATCGCCGTTGATGCCCCAAGAATGTTCACCAGCAACGTGCTTAGCCTAAATGATAACGGAATAAGATATCTAGAGCCGAAAACTACTGATGAATTTCACTCACTCTCAACTCAGTCAGTACCCTAATCGCATTGCCACCGGCATTCTGCACCAGTGTACGAGGGATGACTTCCATCGCATCTGCGACAGCACGGAAAGGCTGTCCCTGGACACCGACGATGCTGCGTGCCTTTGCTTGAAGAGCCACACTGATCGCCATCTCCGTTGCACCGCCGCCGGGTGCAAGACGCGGGTTGAAAATCGCATTCCGAGCAACAGCCATTGCATCTGCTAGGTTACGATCAATCTCGTTCAAGATATCCTTCGACGGCCCTCGAAGCAATATCGTGCATGCCTTGGGTGACTCGCACTCGGTGAGGAATGTGAAATATTCATCGCCGATCTTTTCGATATGGAAGAGCCCACATTTCGTGCCAACGTCCGATTCTCGCAGGTCCTCGACACGATTTACGATCGTTGCGCCAACAGCTCGTGCAATACGGTTATTGTCTGATTTTCGAACCCTTCGGATTGCAGTGATATTCGCTTTGAGCAGGTAGTGCTGTGCAAGGTCGGAGATGCCTTTCTCAGTAAAGACGAGGTCCGGCTTAAACTCAATGAGCTTTTCGCAGATCATCTTGACTTGTTCCCCTTCAATCTCCAACACGCGATTCCAGTCTTCCTCCTTCGATATTTCGATGTTTGTCTGACTCTCGCCTTTCTTGTATTCAAGTGGACAATCCAGTAGAATAATTCGAGGCTTCTCAATCCGACGTCGCATTTTAGGATGAGTGATGTCCTTGTTGAGCATTACTCCCCTGAGGACACACGATTGCTCGATCTCGCCGCCAGGTACCTTCTCAACACGTGCATAACGCTTAATGTCGACAGATGTTACTCCCGTGTCGTTTTGTGTGACAGTGCGAATAGCTTGTAAGGCAAGCTTGCACATCTGTTCCGACCACCGTACGACGAACTTAGTGCCGATGGAGGTTTTTATGAGAGCGAGCATGTCGTCATCGCTTGATGTGTCGATTGGGATGGATATTCGTTCGATAACCTCGAGCGCCTCTTGTAATGCTTTGTTGAACGCAGAGATGATGACGACTGGATGCGTATTCCTCTCTAACGGTTGAAGGGATTGTGCAAGGATTTCACCGGCTATAAAGGCATGGATGAGTGAAAACCTTTTACAAGGCACATGCACAACACGCACCAAGAATGATGACACTCGTCGTCCCATCTCCACATTCCTCATCTTGCGTCCGACTTAGTTCAATCATGTTTTTCGCTGCGGGATGTGCCACTTCTATCTCTCGTAAAATTGCGTTTCCGTCATTCGTAAGCCTTGAACAGCGATTAATAGGTGCGGCAAGTTAAACGAAACTGCAACATACAAAATACCACCCATAGGATCGAGAATCATCTTAAGCATAGCTTTCGGGCCAAGGCATGTTCGAATGACATCTGCGACAGTCTAAGAAAGTATAAGTATGACCCTATGGCAACGATTTAGTGTACGAACTTTTGCTGCAGTTATGTTAGAAATTTGGGCTTTGCGACCAGATTGTCGTTCTGGCGCAGTATCTACAGAGGCCATATGAGGATATAGGAGACAATCTGGTAGTAGAACTACATACTCATAACGAAGACTGGCGTCTGTCCTGGTCCAGCAACGGCGGCCATGGTGGGTCAAACTTGAGGAGGGGTAAATGCTCCAGTACACGCGTCGCGTTTCGATTTCCTTCTACTGGTTCTCACTATGGCATGCATTTCTCACGATTACAGGACAACTGAATAGTAATTAGACTGCACAAAGAAGGTGATGACTCTCGTACTACAAGTACAATAACTGAGTAGAAGGCTAGGCGAATTAATCATACTTTGACACCAGCAGCTTTCATGAGGTCCGCAACCTCAACATCTAAGTCCACGTAAGCACTGAGCCGCTACGAAATGAGTGAGACACTCACGATCTTCCGTGTGCTCCATGACATGCGCGAATTCGCACGTATTACCTAGAATCACATCCTCAGATAAATGTCACTCTAAAGAAATATCTAGTACAGACCTGGACCGAAAACGAAATCGCCTCCGTTCTGTGAGACCTTGCCCTGCTTGCCAGTAAAGGCTTGTAGTGGGTGGAAGACCACTGCATTCTATTTATATTTATGCGATAGTGAGAAAGCAGGTCTCTGGAGTAGGGAAAACAACTGGTCTCACCCAGAAACTCTTCAGGACATTCGCCCAATACGGACGAACGTAACTCCGCTTCTGCTGGCCGGCAGGAGTAAGGTTCAAGTTGCACGACATCCCGAGTTTCTGATAGAGATCCCGAGAAGGTTCAGCGTATATATCCCCCTTGAACCCAGTATCCTCTGTAAAAGGATGGTGTAAGAGGAAGGTGACCAAGACTACGAGTGGCAGAGCTTGCTTTTATACCCCTCAATTAACGACCAGTCACCACAACCGATGATAACGAGTTTGGTACTGGCTTCCGCTAAAGCAGATTCAGAGACACCTGCAAGTTGCGAAACATACGCCTATGAACCTGCGTGTCAAAGGATTGACAGTGTAGATTTTGAATATTAACTGCATACCTGACAAGACTGCGAAATATAAAGGACGACAGTCGTAAAACAAACTCTTCCGCGAAATTGCATAAATGCACTTACACCACAGAAGAAATGACCTGTATATAAGAATACATTAGCACAGTTATAGTGCTTTCAGACCTGCACACTCACGAATAAAGACAACTATGGTCTTTGAAGAGGAGAAGAGGTTTCCGAAAGGCAATTTGTTCCCTTTACTATCAAATATATCAATTTTCGCTGCAGAAGCGATGGTATCTGAGTCTGGACTGCTCATATTGGTGCCTAATGACGGCGAGTGTAGGTGCGCAGAAGGATGTTTCTCGCGGGTCTGGACGGATTGCCCAAACACTGTGCTCGGCAATCACCTGATTCGGTCATTCTTCTAAATTTGGTGCAAGCCAGAGACATGGTGATTGTGTACTACTACTAGTACACGTAATCGCCACTGTCCGGTATGGCATTGACAGGGTTGTGGCAGGACTTCTTACTCACAACTGAAGCTACACTAACTTATATTGTTACTTTACAAGGTATTCAAACTCTATTAATAAATGCAATATTCAACTAAATTTAGGTAAGCCACTACAGCATGTTTCAGGCCATTAATTTTGTCTGATTAACTTTGCCTTACTATAAAGTGACATATTGCTAAAATTACTATAGAGTATATAAGGCATGAATGCAACTGTTTTTGCTTTTCAGTACTACCATATAATGAATAACTCTCTGAGACACAAGTCTTGTAAGATATACTCACTTTACTAGTCCTAATCCTTAGGAATAGTAACAGAATAGAGTATAGAGGGTAAGACTTGTAGACTTGTATAGTAAGAGGGTAGAGGAGTCCTACTTTAGTCAAGCTACAAGTGTAGCCTAGTAGGTTAGTAGTAGAGTACTTCCAAGTACTAGGTAACTTAAGTTGATAAAACTATCCTTTGAGGGCCAAACTGGCCTCCTTATATACCTTTTGCTAGAGTGATGTTACTCTAGTGACTTTAGTAACTCCCTTCACTGTTGTTCCTATGAAGTAGAGCTGGCTAATCCTTTAGACTGTATG
>NW_006760400.1:605357-611230 GCF_000271605.1 Fomitiporia mediterranea MF3/22 | reverse complement strand
TGAGTATAGATAATAATATCATCTAAATATATTACTATCCCTTTACTTATTAGCTCTTTAAAGAGTTGATTCATAACTCTCTGAAATACTGTTAGTACATTCATCATTCCAAATTGTATTACTAGTGGTTCATATAATCCTTTATGTGTTCTAAAGGCTTGTAAGTATTCTTGTCCTTGTTTTATCCTGATGTTATTGTATCCACTTTTAAGGTCAAGAGTTGTAAACCATTTTGCTTCCTTTAAATAGTCTGGTAGTGTGTGTATTATAAGTATAGGAAATGGGTCAGGTTCTACAATCTGATTTAATTTCCTGTAGTCTATAACCATCCTTGCTCCTAAATCCTTTTTGCCTACAAAGAATACTAGTGATACAATTTTAGAATGACTCTCTCTAATGTATTCTTTCTTTAGGTTTTCTTGTATAAATTCCTCTACTACTTCCTGTTCTATAAGAGTTAGAGGATATACTGGACACATTTTAGGTAATTCTGCTCCTTCCTTTAATTTGATATCCATGTCCTATTTGGAATGCTTTAGTAATCTATCTGCTTTATCTTTATCAAACCTGTCTAAGTAATCCTATAATTCCTTTGACACTAGTTCCTTTTTATCTCTTTCTGGGCCTATTCCTGATCTGTTTAGTACCTCTGCCTTTTCTTGTAAAGCTTTCTGTACTATACTAGAGACTTTGTTTAACTGTTTTCTAAGCTTCTGTTCTTTACTAGTTTGATAAGATAATTTTTGTTAGAGTACTCCTAACTCCTCTTGCTTGTTAGTTTCTGTTAACTGATAGGATACTAGATTCATCCTCTTTACAGACAGTTCTAGAGTTCCTAACCTTCTTTTCTTTATAGGTGGAGGTGTACTTCCTGTACTTTCTCCCCTTTTCCTTTTAACATATTCATCATATAATACAATGTTTTACATTTTCTCTTTTACCTTTTGTATTTGCTCTTCTCCTAGTCTTGTCTTGTACATTATGTTTAGGTCTACAAATTTCTTGTCTACTCTAAAGGTAATCATTCTTACTTCATGCCTAGAAAGTAAGGGTTCCTAATATTAAGGTATTTTTGATAACATTACCTGTTCTTCAGAAATAGTTACTTTATCTAATAAAGTAGTTATTTCTTTATCTGTATTAATATCTTTATCTGATGAATATGACCTTATACTAGCTTCTGGTTGTATGCCTAGTATACTCCTTGAAGGGCTCTGTTACAAATCCTGTGTTGTTAAACTTTTAATAAGTATTACAAGTATTATAAATTCTAGAATAGGAGTCATAGAAGCTTTACCATATCTTTCTTTTTCTGAAAACCAAAGACTTTCTAATCTACTACTATCTGACTCTGAATCTGATAGTATAGGTGGTTTGTAGGAAAACTTCTTTGTCTTGGTTTTCTTCATACTTCTAATTTGAGAGTATTCTTTTACATTTTTCTCTCTACTTTGGTTCCTTTTCTTTTCCCAACTTTTGCCTAGTAGTTTAATCTTTCCTGTACTACTTCTGACTTCTCCTGTTTGATAATTAAACAAAGGTTTTACTTTGTTTAAATAGTCAGATCCTAATAAACACTTATTATTGTAAGTGTCTATTATTACAAATTTGAACCATCCATTACTAATTCCAGTATTTAACCATGCCCAAGCATTATACTTCCATCCTCCTTTATTAATTATACTATTAGCATTTCTGACAATTACCCTAAGCTTGTCATTCTTTATAAGTTTTAGCTTAAAGGCTTTAGCTATCTTTAGTGATAATGTGCTTAATCCTGCACCTGAATCAAACATAGCTTTAATTATTGTTTACTGTCCTCTGTATAATATAATTGTTTTACAGGTTGGATAGAGTACTACTTGTACTGTCTAGTAGATTTTTGTTGGTTGCTTTTCTTATAGAGTTTCTTTTACCTTTTTCTCTACACCTAAGTTTAAAGACTCTACTATCTTTAAACTCTGGATCAAAAATCCTCTTTACTTAATCCTTCTGTTTCCTCCTCTTCATTAATGTAGGCTTCTTGTTCTTCAGGGATTACTGTGTTCCTTTTTGTGAACCTCTTATTAGATTTATACTTTGGCCTTTTACCTTGAGGATTTCTTCTAGTACAATTCCTAGCCATATGTCCTTTTTGCCCACATTTGAAGCATACTATTTCCCTACCTTTTGTTATCCTGTCAATTTCCATTAGTACTCTATAATAATCACTAGGATGTTTGTATTCTTGTCTAAATGTTTTTGTGTGTACCATTCCTCTCTCCAGACTGAGAGCTGTATCTGTCCATTCCTTAAATGTCTATTCTGTATAACTAGGGATAGTAACCAACTGTTGTAATTTGCTAGGGTTTAATCCATTCTTGTATAAATGGATTGTGACAGGATTCCTTCCATTTGTCCCTAGTTTATACTCACTAGGTAGGTAGACTAATATTCTCTTGAATGTTTCATTGTATTCTATAATTGTTAGTTTTCCTTGTCTCAAATTGTACATTTGAGTTTGAGCTGTCTCTGTAGAATCATAGTATTTTCCACTTGCTTCTCTCAGATTAGTTAAAAATGTATTATAATCTTTCCAGATTTCTGGAACTAAGCTTTTTCCTTCTGTCACAAATGATATTACCTTTCCATTTATGTAACTTGCTATTTTCCCTCTTAAGTATAAGATTACTGTTTCTACTTTATCCAAATCATTTGTAATGTTGTGATGTCTAAAGTGTATTACCAGGTTTGTTTTAAACACTTCTAGATCTTCTCCTTTCTGTCCTAAAAACTTTAGCAGTTTCAGGTTGATTTTCCTTGTTCTCTCTATATTACTCTTTTTCTAGTTACTAGATTCTGAATTTAGTGTATAAGAGTCTGATAAACTTGACTCTGAACTGATACTACTTTGATAAGTCTGATACAACCAATTATAATCTAATGTTAATGTGCCTTCTACTGTAAAGGTATCTAGTAACATAGACTGTTCAATTTCTTCAGCTGTCTAGCCTTCCTGAGTAATAATTTCTGACTAACCTTGGAGGCTTCTAAGGGATCCTGGTAGACTATCTGGATGTTGTGTTTCAATTCCACTATAGTCTTGAAATGTTTGGATTCCTCCCTGTATTGTGTTAACAAGCTCTTCTTCTTTAGCTAAAGAACCTGATAGTTTACTTTCTTGATTTTCTTAGACTGTGTTTTCCTAAGTAAAGTGTTCTTGTCTCTAAGGTTATTGAGTATTAGAAGTACTTCCTTCTCTCCTGTCACTTTGTTGCTCCTCTCTACTAATATTTTGTAATATAGTAGTTAGGTTAAATTGTGACTGTGTCAACCTGTTCAGGTATACTTGTAATATTCCTGATTCAACCTGTACTTCTTGTACTCTACTAGTAAGGTCCTGTATCTTGTCCAAGATTTCCTATAGCTTTGTATGAATATTAAAGATATTCAATACCTGTGTATCTAGATCTGATTGTATCTACTCCAGCTTTTCTCCTTGTTGTTCTAATTGTATAAGACTATACAAGTATATGATTTCCCCTTGTATAGTTCTATAATGTATGTCCTAACTTTGAGTAGACCTGATTATTCTGTTAAGACCTAAGAATTGTTGTATCCAAGTCTTTGTCCTTGTAATTTAAAGGCTATAATAGGTCCCCAATTTATTTGAATAAGAGTAGCTAGAGTGTGAACCTCTTCTTTGAGCCAATCTTGTACTGTTCCCTAATTAGCTCTTCCTCTTACTCTAAGTATATGTAACAAGGAGTGTTTCTACAAGTAGTAGGAATATGAGAATGGTTGAGGGATTAGATAATAGAGGGCTGTATGATAGTAGGCTTTTGCCTGTACCTAGTACTAGTTGTTGTATGTGTAATGTTCCAATCCTTTCCTTAATCTGATACAAAGCTACTTTTTATAACTTGTTAACTTTGTTTAGTATAATATTACAAAAGTTGCTTACTTTTGCAATATCTGGATATCCTTGTTCTAGTACAAGTAATACACTGTGTAACAGATTACAATGTTGTTATAATGTGTATAGATGGTCTGAGTATCCTTAGATTTGTTCAATCCAGATTTGTTGATTGATAGGAGTGCCTACTATATAGGTAACAGTTAATACTACTCTTCCTTGTTTGAAAGAGTCTAAGGGAATTTCCCCCTGTATCCAAAATGGTATTCCTTTAACACCTCCTAGTATCAACACTTGTTTCTGTGTATAAGCTACTAAGTAATCAAGAACTAGTAGTACTTCTTAATTAATCTTTCTTTTCTTACTACAAAAGAAAGTTACTTGCCTTAACAACTGTTCTAAGTAGTAGAGTAATTTATCTACCCACTTTGAATGTTGATTATTAAGGTTAGTTAATATTATAAAGTAAGTATTAGAGTTAATGTACCTGTGTACTAGTTCCAGGTTTAAGTTCCCCTTAGTAGACTAGAGCTTTACTAGAATAGTAAAGATTTGTAACTAAGTTGGAGTTTTATCAAAGTGTAAGATATACTCACTTTACTAGTCCTAATCCTTAGGAATAGTAACAGAATAGAGTATAGAGAGTAAGACTTGTAGACTTGTATAGTAAGAGGGTAGAGGAGTCCTACTTTAGTCAAGCTACAAGTGTAGCCTAGTAGGTTGGTAGTAGAGTACTTCCAAGTACTAGATAACTTAAGTTAATAAAACTATCCTTTGAGGGCCAAACTGGCCTCCTTATATACCTTTTACTAGAGTAATGTTACTCTAGTAACTTTAGTAACTCCCTTCACTGTTGTTCCCATAAAGTAGAGCTGGCTAATCCTTTAGACTGTATACTACACTGGTTTGTGTCTTCTATTAATCTGCTAACACTAGTTTGTATCTTCTTGTATTTTAGATTAATCTTCTAATGACTCCTTTACTGTATTGTTATGTCTTCTATACTTTCTCTCATACTTCTAATAACTCCTTATGAGTCCTCCTAACTAGTTATACTGTGTAAGCTGTGTAATGCTTTTCCTATGAAGTAGAGCTCTCTATTATTCTTATAACTCTGTCTGACTCAACCTGTACTTCCTGTACACTGGTTTGTAATACACTTTTCTCATAAGGTAGAGTATTATGACTTCTAATGACTCCTTATGACTTCTGTAATATAAAAGGCTGTGCTTCTGTACTACCCCTAGAACTTACAACCAAAGTTCTAGACTGCCTTGTGTACACTCTAGAACTGACAACTAATGTTCTAGATCTTTCCCTAAGTCTTCTTCAATAGACTTAGTTTAGGAGACAATTATCCTTATTAACTTCTAGCCTTATCTTTATGCTTCTGTTATTCAATCCTAGAACTTACAACTAAAGTTCTAGATTGTCTCATGTATTCCTCATATTGTCCTCATGTAGTCCTCATGTTTATGACTTCATTACTTTCCTATCTATATGAGCAAAGTGTATAAAGGAGACTACTTTCTTGTAGTCTCTCCTTAGAGCTCTCAGTTCCCTTTCCTTTACTAGTACTAGTTCTCCTCAAGTATAGAGCTTTAGAGTATTGGCTCTGGCTCTTTACTAGCTTTAA
This sequence comes from Fomitiporia mediterranea MF3/22, assembly GCF_000271605.1. NCBI lineage: Eukaryota > Fungi > Basidiomycota > Agaricomycetes > Hymenochaetales > Hymenochaetaceae > Fomitiporia > Fomitiporia mediterranea. The sequence continues at coordinate 605,699 of NW_006760400.1, read as the reverse complement.
TAGTCCTTTGTCTTTGTACAAAGTGTTCCTAGCTAGCTATATAGTTTCTCCTCAAGTAAGTATAATATTTTCCTTTTATCTCTTCAGGTTTTCTCCTAGTCTTTTCCTTTATACTTCTTGCTCTGAACACTATACTCTTTCCAGATCCCCTCTCCATACAAGTATTCTAAATGACTTGTCTTTAGTTGAGGTTATTAAGTAATACTGTGCTAGAGTATGTGTTTAACCTTAGAGAGATAAAGACCTTGTTCTCAGGTTTTTGTTACCTTTTCCTAACTGACTTAGTACCTACTCCTTCCTGTCCCCTCTCTCTACTAATGGATTGATCACCCATTAGTAATG
>NW_006760400.1:544535-604955 GCF_000271605.1 Fomitiporia mediterranea MF3/22 | reverse complement strand
GTGTCTTCTATTAATCTGCTAACACTAGTTTGTATCTTCTTGTATTTTAGATTAATCTTCTAATGACTCCTTTACTGTATTGTTATGTCTTCTATACTTTCTCTCATACTTCTAATAACTCCTTATGAGTCCTCCTAACTAGTTATACTGTGTAAGCTGTGTAATGCTTTTCCTATGAAGTAGAGCTCTCTATTATTCTTATAACTCTGTCTGACTCAACCTGTACTTCCTGTACACTGGTTTGTAATACACTTTTCTCATAAGGTAGAGTATTATGACTTCTAATGACTCCTTATGACTTCTGTAATATAAAAGGCTGTGCTTCTGTACTACCCCTAGAACTTACAACCAAAGTTCTAGACTGCCTTGTGTACACTCTAGAACTGACAACTAATGTTCTAGATCTTTCCCTAAGTCTTCTTCAATAGACTTAGTTTAGGAGACAATTATCCTTATTAACTTCTAGCCTTATCTTTATGCTTCTGTATTCAATCATAGAACTTACAACCAAAGTTCTAGATTTCCTCATGTATTCCTCATGTTGTCCTCATGTAGTCCTCATGTTTATGACTTTATTACTTTCCCATTTATATGGGCAAAGTGTATAAAGGAGACTACTTTCCTATAGTCTCTCCTTAGAGCTCTCAGTTCCCTTTCCTTTACTAGTACTAGTCCTCCTCAAGTATAGAGCTACAGAGTATTGGCTCTAGCTCTTTACTAGCTTTAATAGTCCTTTGTCTTTGTACAAAGTGTTCCTAGCTAACTATATAGTAAGTAAGTATAATATTTTCCTTTTATCTCTTCAGGTTTTCTCCTAGTCTTTTCCTTTATACTTCTTACTCTGGACACTATACTCTTTCCAGATCCCCTCTCTATACAAGCATTCTAAATGACTTGTCTTTAGTTGAGGTTATTAAGTAATACTGTGCTAGAGTATGTATTTAACCTTGGAGAGATAAAGACCTTGTTCTCAGGTTTTGTTACCTTTTCCTAACTGACTTAGTACCTACTCCTTCCTGTCCCCTCTCTCTACTAATGGATTGATCACCCATTAGTAATAATTAGAGGTTAATAATACTAAGCTGGAGTTCTTACTAAGTAGGACAACAAAGGTAGCCTAGTTGATCTAGCCAATCTCTAGACTTGTGACTAATAGGGTTTTGTATATAAACTACTCAGTCCCAAGTCTTAAGTTAAGCTTTTCCAAACTTAGTTACTGTATTTTACAATTCCTAACAAGTCTGGGCACAAACAACACAGAACACTAGAACACAGTAAAAAGTATTCCAACTTTATTTAGATTTAGTAATAAATAGGTGTGAAGTCTAGCTACCTTTAGATGAATGTAATAAGGCAATTATTAGGCTCCCAAATCAGTCTAACCTTATTGCCTTGGTACAAAGTGTAATATTACTAGAAGTACTATATAATATATAAGGCAAGAATGTAATAATTTGTACCTTCTAGCTTTACAGTATGTTTAGTAGAGGCTAGAGGGGCAATCACACACATAGATCACACAAGTCACATAGATCTGAGCATTCTACACATTACAAAGACACTCAGAATTCTCAAGAGTCAGATGTAATAATGAATAGTACTACTGTAAAATTTAAAGGAAATGAAAGGGATACAGAGAACACACAGAACACACTTACAAGTAATGTCAAGTGAAGGCTATAGTAAATGAGTTTATTGTTGCAGAAAATGGAATACTTAAGTCAATTACAGTATTATATAACCTTGTGAATCAATATATGAACAAGTCAGGATCAGATCCACAAGTAATGGAAAGTAAGTTTAATAGTATGATTTCTGAAGATATTATAGTATTTACAATTGATTACAGTACTAACAAGAAAGTTTAAAGTTATAAAACTGATGATGGATGCCTTACAGCTAATGTGACAACTTGAGATAGTATAAAATAGTATATAGAGCTCAGAATAACAGTCAATCAGTAATCTAATACATACAGTGTTCTACAATGTAGAATGATTAGTTTACCTACATTCTCTATCTTAATAGTATTGTGTATAATAAACAGTCAGGATCTACTACATCACAAAAAAGGCCAAACTCTTGTTTAGTCATGTATGCTAGTAGATTTTGTAAAATATTTAAAATATATACCTGTGTATGCTTTCCTCCTAAAAAATGACATGCCACAAGAAGGTACTACAAGAACTACAAGTCTTATACAACATATATTCAATAAACAGTAATCTATATCTTGTAGATAACTAAAAGTGTATGTATTCCTCCTCCAATATGACAATATAATAATATTCTTCTGGATTTCTGTAATAGCTAGTAGATTCTTGTATGATCTTATAAGTATAATATAGTACTGCAAGTCTAGCTCATATAATAAGCACCTTGTCACACCATTTATTTTATAAATTCAAAATATAATATATTAAATAGTAAATAATACATGTACTACTATCTACAATATTTATATCAGGTAATAGACAAACCAGGATCCTTCTTTCAACTTCGCAGGCAGAATTCGCAACGGAAGAATAAATGCATTCTCAAGCTGATTGATGTAGCCTTCGTCACCACGCCTTGGTTGCTGCTCAGTCCCAGCGAGCCGAGTTGCACGTGTGTACGGTGTGCTTGTCAGACAGGTTGTAAGATTGACTTACTAAGTTGGGAGTGAAATGTTAGCGTGTGCTGGTACTTGAAGCAAAAAGGAGGATGTACCGTAGCAGTGTGCAGCAAGTGTGAGTTATGCACCAGGGTTGAGATTCGGAGCGTTGAACGAGCTGATTTGGGCAGCGAGCAAAGCCGTGTCTGTACATGCACAATGCATGCTCTGACCTCGACGTTCCATCAGAGGTGCAATGAACTGAGTAGTAGTCGTGAATGACTTCAAAGGTGTATCTCTGGGACGTTCTGACTCGAAGGGAGAGGGTGAAGTGGATGGTCAAGACAGACTCGGCTCAGGAGGGGTGAGCAATGGCCACTGCTGCCGCTATTCGAAATGGTGTCAAGCTCAGCACAGAGGAATGTAAATGCACGCGGTGTGGGCCTATTGAGAGTGATGTCAGGCATTGAACGAGTGGGGAAGGAGAATGCGTACGGAGTAAGAGAGGGTGGCATAATGGGAGTAGACGTACATGCACATTGTTGCGAGCGTGTGCTCGTCGATTACAGTATTGCTTGCGCTGCACAGCGGAAAGGAGTACGCAAATGCATGGAATTATTGAAGAAGTCGTTCGGCATTGATCAATAATGTAGATGTTCAAATGCGAATGTAAAAAGGAAGGCGAACGTAAAAAAAGGACAACGAAGAGGAGGCGACGCAAGAGACAGCGAGGAGCGGGAGGACAGAAGGCAGACAAAAAGTTGGGAGGAGAAGGATGAGCAACTATTGTGCAGATTATCATGAAGTAGACTGGCTGCTTACGCTTTACGTTGAAGGACGGTGTAATCAGCTGGATGGCATCATCGCAGGATCTGAGGCCCAGCGTGGGCATTGCAGCAGCGGGTTGGAGAGACGAGTGCAGTGATGTTTATTGCCTATGTTGTTGCAGGCAGAGTGCCTGCTGGTAGGACGCTTGCGAGCAGAGGACTTGACTAGAGACTCAGAGAACAGAAGCAACGACATAGTGTTGGGGGCAGAGGGTTGGGGAGATGGTGAAGGTAGGAGGTAAAGGAGTGACGAAGAGAAATGCGTCATTATATGCTCTCGATCCTCAGCTTCGATTACATAAGCAAAGGGCGAAGGAAGAGCGTGTGCTCAAATAATTTATACACGTTGAATATTTGGTTATAGATACATTGTATTCATTATAAAATGTATTATAAATACGGTTATTTCTACTATAATAATATAACACAATATTGAATTAATTATAAACCTACTACTAGTCCTTTGTCTAACTTATCTGTGTATAATTAGTATAGTATTAAATTTATATGATTATTGAAATACCTTTACTAATATCATCATTCAATTCTAATAGTTTATGATTTTTATATACATAGATATGACTTGTACATAACTTGTAAGTACTTAAATACTCTTCTAAATGTTATACATTACTAATATTAGTCTGTTATAATTATTGTAAGAAAGAAACATGACTAATACTTAAATACAAGTGTATCACATCAATTGTAATATTAATACACTAGCAGATTTGACTTGTATGTATATAACATGAATCTATAAGAAGTATATATGCTATGTATTTGCTTAGAAGTCTTGTACTTACTCTATACAGTAGCTATATTAGCTATAGTATATTACATGATTTATAAGGTCATACATGCATTTAGCCTTTTTTGTGATGTACTAGCAGGACAATAGAGAGCTACTGTCCCTATTACTAAATCTGACATCTGTCTTTACAGAGTTCTAGTGAGTGCTGACAATTGCTGAACTGACCTTACATAGAGTTGAGCACATTTGAAATTCAAGTAATGTAAGTTAATCAGAAAACTAAAAGCCACAGTCTCCTCAGCTGTACTAGTAGAAGAGCTACTGCCCTACTGCCAACTCAGACATTAGACATTGACTGTTCTAACTATTAGTGTTAATTTTGCTTTTACTGTCTACTCTTAGTTTACTATCTCAATATAATGTTTGCACAGCTCTGTTATGTGACACAGACCAATTATAGTACATCTACCAGAAAACTATGCTGCAAATTACTTACATGGTTTTAGACTAAAAGCTACAGCCAGAGTTCTCACAATACCTTTGTATTACACATAAACTTTGTTCTGAATTTGGTGGGTTCAAAGTCTAAGCAATATTAATTATACCTGGTTTGGTGTGCATTAGATCAGCTTTCCATCTAGTTAGTTTTGACTTTGGTGCAAAGTAAAATTTAGCTTTAAAGACCATCAAGTGCTATTAATAAAGTGTTGTTACCTGTGATTACAAATTTTGTACAATGTCTTCAGGTCCCAGAAAAAAACACCAGCACCAAGGTCACAGGAATTCCAAGAATACAGGCAGGAAAGGTGAGAAGTCAAGCAGTCTGCTCGTCAGTTGTGTTTCTGTTCAGTCTGGTGCTGACAGTAGCAAGGTGCTCCACCCGAGGTGAAGGCAGAGAATTCTGCTGCAACCAATGATCCACAACCATCTTATCATGACCAGCTTGCTGGACCCCTGAGTAACATAGTTAATCAACTCCAATCCATTAAGGACATTCTGAATCAAGCCAGGGGGCAGAGTGACGAGTCACTTGAAGCGTACCTTGTAGGACCAAACATGGGAGTTACTAAGGATGAGAGCAGAAGGTCCACAAAGACCATCCTGACGTGCATTTCAATTCTACAAGATTTGGAATATAAGAGAGGGTTGTTATTGACAATGATTCATGCTTGTAGTCTGATGTGGCACACGCAAACAAGTTGAAGGAAGTGAGGCGAGGTATGGATTGTATGTTGCATTAGAATACAGTAGTTACGTGCAATGGAGTCCGCTTTACAAGTTGATAGACCGAGTATTTGCGCGATGCTGCATTGTTACAGGAAAAGGAGTGTCTTCAAAATGAAACGAAATCTTTATTAGTCGACGCGTCCAGACGTGTTGCCGTCTCGTGACTTCAGAATGCCCAGGCCGTGTTTCATCTCATTTGTCTCAATGTACTCTCCATGTCGACCCCCTCTCTCGACGACGAACTAACAAAACCCACCAGCGCACTGGATAGTTCGCGCATAGTTCGCGGTGAACGACTCGCCTTCCCTCCAATCTATGTCCTAGTCGGCGCATACCGCCTCCTCACTGACAAGAATCTCTACATCCCAACATGGGATAAATGTAAACATGGATTCGTACGCGGTGCTATTGTTGGGCTTGGTTGGGTACGTTATTATATCTCCTTTTTGTGCCAGGTTGCCGGAATGCTGAAAGGAAGGTTAACTTTTGATGTGTAGGCTACAGTGACGTTCAATATCCAACGAACGTTCGTCGAGGTTTTCTTGAGGAAGTGTGTTGGATTTTCTTAGTCCACGATACCTGTTTGTTTTACTTACCTTACATTGCCCTTTGCAGTTCGCCACGCGTCACTGGTCTCTCGCACGACAGACTCTTCGGGTACCAACTCCCATTCAGCATCACAACCTGTAAGTCCACTCTCCTCCAAAGATAATCTTCAGACAAATTCCTCACCTTCAGCTCCTATCAGACGCAACCCTCCTCTTCCTTTCAAACCAACTAACCGTCATCCTCACTTTCTTCCTCTCCAAAAATCTTCGCATCGCACGAGACAGGGCATGGGACCACACAGTCCGATCACGCGGAAAAACTCCAGATTTCTGGGGTCCATACGTCGAGGAGTTCGCCGTACCTCCACGACCACGAAAAGGTGGAGGATGGGAGAAATGGGCGGGTAGCTTTGTTGGGCGGTTCTTCATACGTAGAGGTAAGAAAGTCTGAATTTAGATTAAGTGTCTGGGTCAATGGAGGCTAATACGATTTAATAGTATTGTTGTTGCCATTGAATTTCTACCCTGTCATCGGTATATTCGTAGGCGCATACCTGAAAGCAATCGGTACAGCACGTTACTTACACAACCGGGTACGCATATTTCATTGTCTTACACTAATCACTCCTAATTATACCCAATATTCAGTATTTTGAAGCAAAGAAAATGTCAAAAGACCAAATAGCCATTTTCATGGAGGAGCGTAATTGGCACTATCGTGGTAATTATTCCATGACACTGAGCAAGAATCAACTAATCTGACAACACCATTGTTAGCATTTGGGTTCACTGCCTCTTTACTTGAAGGCCTCCCTATTGTCGGCCTTGTCTTCTCCATCTCAAACCGTGTCGGAGCGGCCATGTGGGCACATGGTTAGAACCTGAGATTACTTATCTTCTGTAAAGACACATAGCTAACTTTCATGTTATTCAGACCTGGAGAAACGCCAGCACGAATTCGCGTCCGGCCAGGTTAAACCAATCATGCCGACTCCTTCCAGTGAAACTGAACTCAGACCAATGGTTGGCGGTTGGAAGGACGCAGATAGTACTTCAGAAGATCCTATTCCGAAAGAATTGTAGACTGACTGGTCAAAAGAATGAACTTGCATTGTACAGTAAAGTAACTAGATACGCTGCCGCGTTATAACTAAGAGAGTGAGAAGGTAAATTCTATGCAAAGCGACGAGATAAAGAGATAATGAATCTATGCTCGACTCTTCTTTGGTGCTTTCGTTAATGGTGGTGTATTGGCGCGTGAGCCCTTCCCAGATTTCGTACCAGAAGCACTAGGTGTAGCAGCATCATCTGCAGCTCGCTTTTTGCCACGAGAACCACCCTTCGTCTTAGCTTCCTCTTCTTGCTCCTGGTCCGCCTCTTTCTCAATCAATCCAAGAAGTGTTGTACAGCGACGTTGCAGCTCCTGAGGTGTCCGGCTCTTGAAGAACCAGTCAAATCGGAAAACAGGGAACTCCGTAATATCCCGCTTGATTCGCTCGTAGACATCGTCCGCTTTGAGCCCGTAGTAGTGCAATCGGCAAAGGAGGTATCGGTCTTCCTCTTCACTGTAGATCTTCCCTTTCGTCGTTGGATAATTAAGTTCAAGCTCTTGCATAGGGTACTGCACTGCATTGATCTTCTTTGACAACATCCTCCAAAGTGCATCTTGTTTCCTTCGCTTCTCTTCTCCATCTTCGATACGTTGCTTTGTGCGCTGGTAATCTGGAATATCATTGGAAGTCAACGACATGTTAAGGAAAAGGTAGAATTATGCCAACCTGATAGTTTGTGCCAGTTCTGCCTGAAGACTTGATAATATGCCTTCACCTCTTGGGGTGTTTTTTCGGGGATTTCACTGGAGAAGAGTTCGAAGTCATCGGTCCTAAAGTTGCCCAGGTTAGTAAACAGACAGATCCGACTGGTTAGCAACTAAACTCACCATCCATGATTCTCCAATGCTCGAACAAATGCTTGGTAATCACGCTTGTTCCAATTTTCGAAACCTTGAGCCACCAACTCATCCTTCTCCTCTTGCTCCTCTTGGGTGAGAGGAATTGCATCGTCAATCTTCGCTTGTTCCGCCGCTCGCTCTTCTTCCAGTTCTTCTGGAGAAAGGTTGGGATTATTGGGTGCAGCAGGAATGCCATGCTCTTTCTATAAGGCGATAAGCAACGTCAGGTCAGCAAAAGCATGCCTCTATACAATGACTCAAGCTTACCCTATAAGCATTGTATTCTCGTTCCTGGAGTTCCTGCAATCGTGGAGGGTAGAACTGAAACTCTTGCCTAGAGAAAGATCATGCTCGTCAGAGGAAAGCAAGAATGAGTTAAAGGATACCAACAAGTTGAGTTGCTTCGGTGCTCGGGGAAGTTTGGGCGCCTTGTCGGGTTTCGCCTGACCTGCGCGCATGGTCTCCTTATAATACGCATCCACCGAGTAATTTAACTTGCGCTCTCGTTTCGACAATGACAGTAGATCCAAGCCGAGGTTAGGACGCTTCAAACGAAAGAGTTCAGTAAACTTGAATAGGTCATGACAACCGACTACGTACATTCTTTGCACCCTCGCTCTCCCATGCTAGCATTGAATCCGACTTGAAGTTATTGAGGTCTTCAAAGTTCAGGCCCTCATATTTGCTGTTGAGTTCGGCTGTTCGTTCCTCGCCGTGCAGGATGATCTTGTCAATATCGTCGTCAACCGTGAGCCTAGAAAAAACGTCAGTGTCTGCATCGCGCTTCCTATAAGGACGACCTTACGTGTCTGATGAATTAATAATCTTGTCGGCTCCGTGGGTGATCATCTCCATAAGCTCTTCCTTATTTGCAGCTACGAAGACTTCAGTCGATGTAGAGCGGCACGTTCACAATAGACGTACCTTTGGTAATCTGTGTGCGGCCTTGCTGAATGACAAGCTGATCCAGGCGTAGCTTCTGGGCGGCACGTTCAAGCATCCGTTCCTCGACACTGTTCTCCGTGATGAACCGGAAAACGTAGACTTGTTTCGTTTGGCCGATACGATGTGCACGGTCCATTGCCTGTAGGTCAGCCTGAGGGTTCCTGCATCACAATTTATCAAAAAGTTGTCCAGATCACACTATTAACGAAATTCGTACCAGTCGCTATCATATAAAACGACAATGTCTGCTGTCGTTAGGTTGATGCCGAGACCTCCGGCACGGGTGGTAAGTAAGAACAAGAACTTCTCGCTGCCTGGCTTGTTGTATTCATCGATCGCGGTGATACGGTCCTCATGAGCAGTTCCACCATCAATTCGACAATACTCTGTTAAGATATGAATAACCGGTTGTACGAGGTAACACGACAAAGACGTACTGTAACCCCTGAAGATGGAATAGTCTTCAAGGATGTCGAGAACACGACTCATTTGACTGAAGATAAGAACACGGGACCCTTTCTCCTTCATTGATTTAAGTAGCTTGTCAAGGATGACCATCTTTCCAGCATTATCGATGAGATGCTCGTCAGTCGTGTATGGTGGACCAGGTTCCTTGACAAGGCATCAGAGAAAAATATTTGTGGACCCAAGGATTCACTCACAGCTCCATCAAACAGATAAGGGTGACAGCACACTTAAGGAAGACGATGAACGGATGTCCAATATTGTAAGGATTTATCTCACCTTTTCGCAACTAAAAAAGGGAGTTAGTGACGACTCTCAATATGAACTGATAAAACAAACCGACCTGCATTACAATGTTCATTAGCCTAGTCTTGCCCTCCTTTTTTCCGGTCAAGCCTACGGAACGAACTTAGTGCATAGCCACGACATAATTGCCGGGAAAACCCACCATTGACCGCGTCAATGTCTTTTGATAGAACCGACTTGTACCACTTGCGCTGCATCTCCGTCAACCCGACATAGATATTGATTTCCTTCTCTGAAAGTGAGGTTAGTATGTGCAGGACATACAATCCTAACTAGACTTACTCGGAAGGAGGTTCTTCTCAACATCGGACTTGACACGGCGAAGCAGGAACGGTCGCAAGATCTTATGCAACGCCTCTACAACTTTCTTACTCGTCTCCTGATCATCCGTCTCGCCGCTGTCGTCTTTGTGCAGAAAGCTTTCTAGGTCGGCATAGTCCGAGAATATTTCGGGACAAATAAAGTTCAGCAGCGCAAACAGCTCCTTCATATTATTTTGCAGAGGCGTCCCGGTGATAAGTAATCGTCCACGGCTGGTGAACGCACGAACAATCTGAGAGAGAATGGAATCGATGTTCTTGATACGATGAGCTTCATCAATCACGATTTGTGCAAACGACATCTTCTTCAGCGCAGACTTCTCGATGAGACAGATTTCGTACGTGGTGATACAGACTTCGAAGTCCATTGGGATTAGTCTGTTCTGAATCACGTCCTGTCGCTCCTCCTTGGTGCCCGATAATAGTGCGATATTAAAGTCAGGCGTCCACTTAGCAAATTCGCGGGCCCAGTTTTGCAATGTGGACTTCGGCACAACGATGAGGTGAGGTCCGCCGATATCTCGGTAGTGCTTAAGGTATGCCAAGAAGGAGATCGTTTGCAGCGTCTTTCCTAATCCCATTTCGTCGGCAAGGATACCGTTGAGACCATTGTGGTGAAGCGAGACCATCCAGTTCAGGCCTTGAACCTGATATGGTCGCATTGTACCGCTGATGACTACAACATTTGTTTAGACTTCGTACGTCATAGCACCCCTAGGCAGACTCACATTGAGGAGATTCTTCAAATACAAAAGGCTGATCATCGCCGTCTACTGCGCGCTCACCGTCTTGGAGCAGTTCCTCATCTTCTTCCTTCTCGGACTTTCGTCGTCGAGCACTCGTGTCCCTGGCAGAAACATAAGACAGAGTATATAATAAAAGCACGACAAGACTAACGTTGGTTTTTTCCTGCCCCGACCCTTTGGCTTGGGCTGCGCATCCAGAAGTGCTGCGTACTCCGGATCGCGGGTTCGCTACATGGGATAGACTACTTGGAACCGGACAGCAAAAAACTCGTAAAAATCAACGCACCTTCATGTCAACGAAGTGCTTAAAGAGGTCCGTCTGCCCAAGGAGATACGAATATCTCTTCACGGCGTCAGATATCTATAACACGTTAACGCCATGCATGAAACAGGACTAATCAATTTATTTACCTTCGCCTTGTCCATTTCCTGTCGCTTTTTGGTGAGGTGCCCTTCGGCATCCTTCCATTTACCCCTCTTTTTTGGGGATGCCTTTTGGTCAGATGGGGAAGCTAATTGGTCTTCCTCCTGCACCAAGCGACGCGTTAGAGTAGACGCGTCAATGACGAATGAACACAACGCACAGGCTCAGCACCATCAGCTCCCTGGTCCCCGTCGACATCCATACCTTCCTCAGTATATATACTTTCAACATCCGCACCCTCACTCGGCTACATGGGGTATCAACGTCCAAGAACAAGCACGAAACTTTATAAAGAAATATTGTACCTGACGCGACACGATATTGCTCGGAATGACATCGCTGAGGATATCTTCTTCCATTGGTTGAGGCGTAGCGAGATGCTAGGAGTGGTTGAGTTATGAATTGACGCGTACATAGAGAGTGACTTACGCTCATGGTGGAAGGATGAGTGAGAGTTGAGGTGAGGGTTGTTGCCACAAGACAAGCACGGGTGGACGGACGCCTTGACTGGTTCACTCGCGTCAGGTTTGTAGCTCCGTTCCCACGCATACACTCAAACCGCAAGCCATTTATTTCACTGTGATCATCTGTAGAAAATACGAGAAATACTTACGCGTGATACAACCAGTCAGATGCAACCGGAAATAAATTTGAAAGATTATGTAGATGATATTCTAAATAAAGTCACGTTTTGCTATTTGAAGCTCCTAAGTCCTATAGAATATACTAGACTATGAATAACTTAGGTAGCTACAGACACTAGTATTAGTAAATCATAATTTCTATTTGCACCCTTAACAAGCCTTTGTGTTTTCTCACAGATCATCCATTGCTCACGGTGCACTGTGCTTGGTCTCTGACAGCATGCAGCTACCGACGGGTCAATCTGGCTCGTGCAATTCTCGCATCGTGGCGAGTGTCATGGTCATGTCAGAAAGTGCCTCTCGAGGGATGTCGTGTACGCAAGGAATCCGACCAGGCGCCTTCTCACAGCAATGAGAAATACATTCTACGCTGTAGTATACTATCAAGTTTCTTTTATCTACCTTATGAATTTCCAACATTGGCTCCTTTTCATTCTGTGCTTCCACCTAACGCCTTTGTTACTGTTTTCCTTTCCAGCGATCTGTCCACAACTCTTGATTCCTCTCGTAATTGGTATTGAACATCACATTCACTGTGAGCCTTTCTATTCCCATTTTTTGCTTTATCTTTTTTATTAATACCATTTTTAATCCACAGACACTTGGCCCTTTCAAGTAACGTTTGTTCACCTTCAAAGCTTGACCTTTTGATCAAATACCATGGTTCATACTTTCGGACGCAATAAAACACTGAATTACTTCTCCCAAGACGCAACATAGTACAACTATTACTTTCAGTACAGACTTGGCTTTATCTTGCAACCGAAGGTGTGCCATCATCAGACAATAAAGCTTTCCTCCTCTGAGTCATTGCTGTAGAGTTTGGGGAAGGGGCAGAAAGGATAGGTTTCTTATTATTGTTACCAACAATCTCCTATTGATCTCATCCTTTCATGCCTATGATTCTGGACATAAGCTCTTTATGGATTTTGTAGCTGCGAAAGTTGAGTATAATGTGCAACCCTAGGTTCTGAGCAAATTGCATTACATACTATTGTTCCATCTTGTATATCACTTTTGCCCTTTCTCATTGATCATTACATTGTCCTGCACCTCAACGGACATCACACTTTCAATACACTCCTAGCATGACTACTGCGATATATAAGTAATCATTTTCTGTTCCTAGCCGCAGAGTCGTGCTAAAAGCTCAATTCAAAGTGCAAGCTTCTTCCACAGATCCCGTTCGTTGTATTAACTCGCATAGTGAGGAATTGGCCATTCACCCACTTCTTGAAAGTGAGTATCTTTATATTTCACACTCAAAGGAATGATGACAGAAGGACTTGTGACCCACATAGACACTTTGTGCAAAAGACTACAGACAGATAACGCAAGTTTCAAGGTCGAAGGAGGATTTCAGGTAATGCATCCTAGTAGCTTGTTCGTTTCTTTTCTATTAACAGCACAGCTCAGGTGAAGAATAATGCATGATTGACGAGCTGTACTACAATTAAGCGCATACATGGAGTATTACGTGGACCTCGAATTGATTTGCCATGTAAGCCACCAAATGGCCCATAACCACTGGAAACACTTCGAGCAATCATGTGAACAACATCACGAAAAAGTCGCAACAAATGTAATTAATAATAGCAAATATAATATTATAATGTACTTATATATTAATTACAATTCAAAATTACAATTATACTTTGCCTGTAATTGAAATGTAACAACTATATATAAATGTAATACTTATACAAAAATTGTATTATACTACAATTGTTTTTTGAAGCAAGTAATGTTACTACCAGTATTACTACAATATTATATGTGAGACACAAGTACTTAACTTTTATTGTAATATGTTAAAATTGTATATAATTTAAATACAACAGTAGCCAATTACTAATAAAGTTTATAACAGTTCTCTATTACTCTTGCAAGTGTTTTATAAGAGTTCAACTTTTGTTATATTATAATGGAAGTATTACATTACTCTTGTAATATATAAGTCAGAGTAATTATACTCTTGTAAAGTAAATAATTAGCTGAACAGCTGTTTATAATAAGCTTATAAGTATCTCAAGTACTATCCAAAATATATGTACATTTATTCTTATCAGTCAACTGAGCATTTATAATAATAATATTTTAAATGTGATACTTATAATATAAATTATCTGTGATTACGTAATCAAGAACTGAAGATCAAGCACATATAATGACACACTTGTCCTTGTCACTTCTTTTCCTCCTACCTTCACCATCTCCCCAACCTCTTCCCCCAACACTATGTTGTTACTCTTGTTCTCTCCAGCCCAGTCCTCTACTTGCAGGCATCCTCTAGCAGGCACTCTGCCTGCAACAACCTAGACAATAAACATTACTACACTTGTCTCTCTAATCTGTTGTTGTAATGCCTGTACTGAGCCTCAGATTGTGTGACAACAAGACCCAGCTGGCTACACTGTCCTTTAGTATAAAGTGTAAGCAGCCAGTCCCTTCATAATAGCCTACACAATAGCTGCTCATCCCTCTCCTCCCAACTTTTTGTCTCCCTTCCATCCCTTCTGCTTCTTACTCTGCCTCTTACTCTGCCTCTCCTTTGTTGTCCTCCTTTTTTTCACATTCCTCTTCCTTTTTACATTCACATTTGCACTTCTGTATTGTTGACTAATACTGAACAACTTCTTCAATAATTCCATGTATTCACATTCTTCTTCCTGCTCTATAGTATAAGTAACAATTGACAAGCACATGTGAGCATGCTTGTAACAATGTTCATGTTGGATCACTCCTAAGACACAATCCTCTCTCCAACCCTATGTGTACTCTCCTCCTCTACCCACTATTCTATACTTAACATCCTTGATAGACTCACACTATGTGCCTTTACATTCCCTAGTACTGTCTATGACACCATTTTGAATAATGGAAGCAGTAGCCACTACTCACCCCTCCTGAGCCAAGTCTGTCCACACTTTGTACATTACCTTCTCCCTTCAAGCCAGAACGTCTCAGAGATACACCTTGCAATTAATGACTCAGTTTACTACACCTCCTATTAGATACTGTAGATAGATAATAGAGTGTATATACACAGACACAATTTTGTCTGTAGTCCAAATCAGCTTTTCCAACACTCTGCATCTTGATCTGTATACACTACTCACACTTACTACATACTGCCACAGTGTGTCCATCTTTTCTTACTTGTTACTACTCACTAATCACTCTAAACCTGTCTTACAGACACAGTCTCACCCTTTACAATCTGCTCAACCTTACAACTCACACACATACACAATTCTACTTGCAGGGACTGAGTAACAATCAAGGCCTGGTGACAAAGACTACATTAAACAGTCTAAGAACACATCAATCCTTTATTAACATGAACTCTACTTGTAAAAGAACAAGACAGAGGCTACTAGTAGTGTAGGGATTAGGATTGTAGAAATAATGTATTATTTACTATCTTTTTGTATTCTATAATCAAATATAATTATATTTTATTAATTATTTAATACAAATTTGTAAGCAAAGCCAAAACAAGCTATTCAAATGCTTGTGATGACTGGTATAAATTGTAAGAGGATACTATACTGTTAAAATTTAATAAGTATATTCTAACATTATTATTTTAGGAGGTATGTTATAATCACTTGTATATCTTGACAATATGTACAATCATAATTAATATTAGTAATTTTAATAGCTATTCTGGATTCTTGCTTTACTTGTACTAAATTATAATTGACTTGTAAAAAGGCCTATCTAAGTTATTATCACTTTTACAAAATTTACAAAAAGTAAAAAATATACTAGGTTATAATCTAATACAACTGTTAAGACTTTTTTGTGATGAAGAAGAAATTGACAAGTCCATTTTTTATAGTTGCATTTCCCTTAGACTTTGTTCTAAAGGATGTCCACACTGTTCTAATGTATTGAATAATCTTGGACTTTTTCTTTTTACACAATTCTAGTAATATGGAAGAGTAGAGGATCTGGAGGAAGCTATCAAGGTTCAGCATGCTGTACTGGCAGTACTGCAACTTCTTCCTAAGAATCATCCAGATTGCTTCAAACCTCTGAATAATCTTGCAAACACCTTTCAGACTTGGTTTAAACACTATGGATGAACTGCAGACCTTAGTAGTGCTCTGCATGTAGTATATACACTTATGTGTGTAAAATTTCCCATGTATACACATATGCATGTATAATTATGAGCATAAACTGGGTCAGTAGGACCTATATATAATACACTACTTCTGTATATGCTGTGCCAAATATAACAAGATACTTTACATTAAAATAGCTCATAAAAGTACACTATCATCTTTCAAAACAAATGCTTAATATTACTGAGCTAAGAAAATGTATTGTAGTACTGTTTACACACAGAAATAAGACAGTTGAGTGTTGTGAGTTAATATCACGTGACAGCTCTAAACCTTCATGTGATGTACCATAGTAACCATACTAACTGTAGTACTCATACTAGTACTTTTTAAGTTAAACAAGGTTGTTATATAGTATTAAAATGATTTGGTATATAAATAAGTAAAGTAAATGAGGTTTAGAAACTCAAACTTAGTATTTAATTAGAGAATATGCTTAGTAATACTGTATACTCGTATACAGCATATACGGAAATTTTTTACTCATGGTATATGCATACGCGCGTAAATATACGCCCGTATTTTCAGCTAAAAATCTCTCTTACGATACGGTGCGTAAGCGTATACGCTGCAGGCGTATCCGTAAATTACGCTACGGTGCGGAGCACTAGACCTTAGTAAAGCCATAGAGTGTTGCCGCACTGTCCTGCAGCTTTCTCCCATTGGCCATTGTGATTGTGGCAAGTCTTTGATTACTCTTGCAGGTTCTCTGCATATTCGATTTGAACAGCATGGACGGACTGCTGATCTTGATGAAGCCATCGAAATTCTGCATGGTGTCTTGGAACTTCGTTGCAACAGTGACCCCTATTTATTTAATAGCCTTGGCACTTGTCTTGAAACTCGCTTTGATCGTCGTGGTCAGACTGCTGACCTTGACAAAGCCATTGATTATTTTCGTGCTGCCCTGAATATTTTAGCCAACAACCATCCAGACCGTTCCGTACACTTGCATAACCTTGCACAGTCACTGGCAACTCGATACGACCACCATAGTCAGACAGCAGACCTTGATGAGGCCATCAAAAATCATCAAGCTGCTCTAGACCTTCGCCCGAATTGTCATCCTTATCGTTCCGTGTCTCTGGTCTCTGGATAGCTTTGCATCATGCTTTCGAATCCGATTTGAACGATATGGACAGGTTGCAGACCTTGAGAAGGCAATCAAGCATGCTCGTGCTGCTCTTCTACTACTACCGGACAGCCATCCTCAACGTTGTACGTCTCTTATGACCCTTGGCATTTCCCTTGCAATTCGATTTGAACGAAGGCTTGGGCCTGCTGCAGAACTGGGTGAGGCCATCAAGCATCTTCGTGCTGCTCTACACCTTTTTCCAGATGACCATCCCGACCGTAGCATCCCACTGAGCAATCTCGCATATTCCCTTCGAATTCAATTTATACAGTACGGAAAGGCAGCAGATATTGATGAGGCTATTGAGCTTCATTGTGCTTCCCTACAACAGTTCCCAGAAGGCCATCACAATCGTTCTGGGTCCCTGGGTAACCTCGCCTGTTCCCTATTATCTCGATTCATGAAATTGGGAATCATTGATGACTTTGAAGAGTGCATGCATTTATTGGAACGTGCTACTGAATACGAATTTTCGAGTTTGGTGAAGCGTCTTGAAAACGCTGGTGTTTGGGCCTGCCTTGCTCTGCAGCATGCTCATTACTCCACTTCCAAGGCTTACAAGGTGGTGACGTCGCTCCTCCAGCGTGCCCTCATTATCAGCCCTACTCTTCATGCCCAACACGACTTCCTCAAATGGAATAGCAACTACAAGGCAATTGTATTAGATGCTGTGGCATATGCAGTGCATGAGAACAAGCTTGAAGAGGCTGTAGAGCTAGTTGAACAAGGAAGGGGTCTACTCTGGTCACAGATGCGCGGTTTTAGGACACCAATGGAGTACCTTGCAGAAAAGAACAAGGCGTTTGCTGACAGATTCACGGAAACTAATCAACAGCTGGAGAATCTTGCAATGTCGAGCAATGTGTTTCAGTCTAATTCCAGTGCAACTGGTAGTGTATTATCAGCACTGAATGTGCGTGATGAACAAAAATTGTTCGATGAAAGCTTGAAGCTGAAGAGGCAACTTTCCAACGAGAAGGAGGAGCTTGTCAAGGAGATTCGACAAATTCCTGGCTTCGAGGACTTTCTTACAACTACTCCTTTTAACATACTCCAGCAGGCGGCTTCAGAGGGTCCGATTATCGTGGTTTACGTCTGCGGATATCGATCCGATGCACTCATTGTCCTTTCCAACAAAGACACGCCAGTTGTCTGTGTCCAATTAGACGGGCAGCTGACGCAGCTCTACAAGGATAGCTTCGAGTTATTGGTCGAACTTTGGAACACACGAGTGGATTCCAAAGTTTGCTCGCCAGAATATGATGCCGTACTCCGTCGAGTAATGAAGACGTTATGGGATAGAGTCGTGTCCAAAGTCGTCACCAAACTTGACGAGCTGGGGATTCCCAAAGGATCGCGAATTTGGTGGTGCCCTACCTCTGTACTTTCTGCATTTCCTTTCCATGCAGCAGGCCCGTTTGAGGATCCGAATGGCACCACGAAGTATTTCTTGGATGATTACGTGCCGTCATATACCCCAACACTCGGAGCTCTCATCAATGCCCGTTCGAGGGAACCAGAGAACATAGGCAATCCTGCAATGCTCGTCATTGGCGACACCGTCACCCTTACATCGACTGGAACTGAAATTCGTGAAATCCGGAACAATACTGGGGGTTTCGTTTCGTCCCACACAGAGCTTCTCAACGAGAGGGCGACTCGAGACAGAGTGCTGAAACGATTGCAGAAAGTCACGTGGGTTCATTTTGCTTGCCACGGGCATCTGGGCTCAGGATCACTGGACTCTTCTTTCAAGCTATCTGACGGAGGATTGACATTGCTTGACATCTTGCGTGCTAACATTCCGAACGCCGAGTTTGCATTTCTCTCTGCTTGTCACACTGCCGAGCAGGATCCACGGGCTTTACACGATGAAGTGCTCCACCTAGCAGCTGCAGTACAGTTCTGTGGGTTTCGAAGCGTAATTGGGACAATGTGGGAACTGTACGATCCAGACGGCCCTCTACTTGCTAGGGAGATTTATTCGTACATGATGCAATACAAAGACGGTGAAGTGATACATAAGCGGTCTGCAGCTGCACTGCGCGAAGCTGTCTTAGAGTTGAGAGGGCAGAAGGGTGTCGAGACGGAGCAATGGGTTAATCTAGTGCACATTGGTGCTTGAATGACATTTATAATGATGCATCATTTGCTGAGTGCTGATTTGTTACACAGGCGTGTTTAGTTCTGCTACAAATTATACATGCATGATCACATTAATGTTAGCTCTCACTTTCTATGTTGCATTGCTGTAATAAGTATATGAGCTAGCCTGAGTGTATATACATTAGTAACTACTTATGCATTTGCACTTTTTGGGTAGTAAATAGTAGTAATACATTTTTATTCATTTATTTAAAAATTGCCACTGAATTCTTCAGAACCTACACTACTTACTATTTCACAAATCCTTCAGAGTCCTAATTTTCTATCCTTAGCATATGGGAATCAGCTCCTTCTTTTTGCCACTTGGCAGTAATACATACTCTGTCACCTGAAATGACAGTTAAGAGGGTACTTGGTTTGTGTCTAGTGGCAAGAAGCTAACAGTAGACACAGGGAAATGGTAGGGATACAGTGAGGGTGTATTGATAGGGGGCAAGGAAGCAGTTGAATAGGGATGTAATTGAAATTTAGAACAGGCAGTAGAGGGAACAGATGCAGATGGGAACGAATGTGAGAAAAGAGAGAAGAAGGTTATGGACCAGATGCAATGACACCGTTCCCTGTTCTTTGTGTAAGATCTTCCAGTTCTGCATAAAGATATACAGTTTATCAACCGACTGAAATCACTATCATTTACGCCTCAAGATGCTTTACGTGTTATTAACCTATATGAATCATACACCCTGATATGTGGATATCATCGACTGCCGCCAACGAGAACTTAGTTCGTCAACCTTCAGCACAACACCTGCAGCGGACCTCCGCAATTTTATCTCATGGGTACCTCCACCTCCAGGGACGCGTACTCCTCGCTCAAGTGCATTCAATACCTCACCAGCCCATTCACCAACCCCAAGTAAGAGTCCGGAATGCTCGAGACACAGAGACCTGCCATCATCAAGTTCAAGACATCCGTCCAAGATGATCACCGCCAATTCCAAAGCGGCAGTCAACACAGATGCCTCACGTTCCTTGTCCTCTTCCACACCAGACATAGGACGCGTTCCAAGTGTCACAGACAACTCCAACGCCTCAGGCGTAAGTACAGCAAGAAATGCCGGAGAGCGTCTCGCAGCATGCATCAGAACAGCAAGCGTTCCGAGGAAATGCGCGAGTACGAGTGGACTAAGAATAAGGCCTGTTCCTGTTCCGCGGTACGCCATTTTGCGATGCGCCGTACGTGCCTCCCTCTCTTGCTCATCACGGAGGAAAAGCCAGAACTTTCCCACCAGAGGTCCAACGAAGTATTCCGCAGCAAGCTCTGAGAACGTGCTTTCCTTGGGTACGTAGGTTGTTCCTACCCTAACTTCGGTGATACGTGTGGGTTGCTTAATGCGGAGCTGTCGTTCTCGGGCGATAGGCGCAACTTTGGCTTCTGCTGCCGTTCTCCCACTCTCAATTGCCGTTCGACTGATGTCTTCTAGCATGCGCTGAACCTGGGCACCGTTCCCTTCCTCATACGCTATATATCTCTTATGAAGAGCCGGCGGTAACTGCTTGCTCGGGAACGCAGTCCGCTCTGTTGGAACCGTTGAAGGAGGGACAGGCAATGACGCTAGCTCGCGTGCACCAAGTGCCAGCGCATTCAGCATGACGAAGCGTTGATCAGTCGAGTACTGGTTCTTGAAGAATTCATCTATAATCGTCCTGGACGGAATTCAAGTAATTATCTTCGTCGTATTGCTGAGAAACTTACGGGGCTGCTTTCCTGGGACAGCACGCCACGAGAGCGGTCACGGCTGCCTGCCTCTTTTGATCGAATTCATCCAGTTCATAGTTGTTCTGCAGTCCGACGAATGCGTAAACTAGATTCACGGCATTCTCCTCTAAACGATGCATAAGCCATATGTATCATTAAGTGAATATAATGACTGACCGAGTTCGAGCCCGAAACCTTTCTTCTTCCTAATCAACTCTTCCGCACAATTTAATGCCATCTCTATCCTATCTGCATTCTGAGGGTCGTCTGGCTTTTTACTCCCAGTTATTAAGTGTGCAAGATCGAAGAGATACACAGGTCGCTGTATCTTCTTTTGTCCTACATGAATCGTTGGATCTTTCTCTATTTCCTCGAGTTCCTCTGCTGTCGGGGATGGAGAGCGAGAAGAGGCGGGAGAAGAAGCGTAGCCTTCGAGAGAGTCGTCCGAGTCGTATTCGGCTTCGACGAGCTGGACTCGTGGCTGAACTGGACTGGACCGGCCTTCTGTCTTCTTGTCCTGCGCTGTCTCGTCTTTCTCCGCCTCAAGTCTTAGAACGTCCGCTTCTGCCTCTTTCGCATCTACATCGCACTTTTCAACCAAGCGCCTGACAACACGCGCCCACTCTCGTCCTTCACCATCACCATCCCACTGCGCAAAGTCAAGTTTCTTATTCGTGCGCTCTGCGACTAGTTCAGCAGCGAGCATCCCACACCGTCGCACGGCTGGGTCAAGATGCGATATATACTGACTAATTGCTCCGATGAAGGCTGGGGAAAAGGCAAGCGACTGCAACTTCGGGTGTGACGCTGGTAATGAATATATTGCGAGAACAAGTGCTGTCGTCAAATCTAATGATTGCATCTGAGTAATCGGGAATAGTAAAACAAGATTATATACATACATTGGTGACTTGAGAGAAGAGAGTGTTTGATGTGCTCTTCAGAGGACCATACATCTATAATCCGAGAAACAAGAGTCTCCTTCGCACGTGGCGGAATAGCTAATCACTACATAAGCGTATGGCTATGAAGAAATAAAAAGCGGTAATACCTCTTTCGTCGCTAACTGACACCCAGCAAACAAGGATTCTCGCCTTGGCGATGCTCCACGTCCTTGTCAGGAGGGCCGACGAGACTGACAGCCACTTCTCATCCTCTTCTCCCTCCAAATTTCCGAAAATTTTTGAAAGTACTATAGCTTCTCGCTTTACAAGCCCTCTAGCCGCATCAGAAGTGTCAGTGTCGTCAGGGAGTTCCGCGAGATGCGAAACGAAAGAGGCAAGGGCCTTCGAGAAAAGGCCTGGCGGTAAGCTTGCGAATATTTCGTTCCATAAAGTTCCGCATGTACCTTGCGCTTCTCCTGATGAAGAATATGTTCGCGACCTGATAGCCGGGAGTACGATGGAAGGAAAGCTCGTTTCGGAAGGCGCGAGCGATGTGGTACTCGGGAATAACCCAATATTCACGAGTTTAGTCATGAGAGAAGTCAATGATGAGACGATCTCTGTGCAAAGTCAGTGATTGGTACATTACGAGCTGTCGAGAGGTTTACCTGAGCTGGGTATTCGCGGGAAGGAAGAAACGAGGATTTCGGATCGATTACATAGCCAAGTGTAATATTCGCGATGACGCAGCTCTCGCGGTATGTCGAGAACCTCGCGTTTATTAGCAAGTTTTGATGGAAGAGAAACAATGCTCTGGACTGCATCTTCCCAAGTAGACGACTTTTTATGAGATGCAATGCGGGAATCCTTTCCAAAAATCGTCGAATGAAGTCGATCTATTGGATAGCGACTCGTTAGGCCACGAAGAATTTTGACGGAGAATTGTTGACGAGGAGATGAAAGTACAGTCGTGTAGGCACACAATGCAATTTCGCTAGCTGCCTGTAAAGAAGACGAGAACGAGTCGGGACAAAAGTATTGATAGAGTATAAGATCCAGCCTTTGCTCCACAAGGGTCGCTTCCCAAGCAGGCGAGATTACCTCTAGAATTGCGGTTTGTATAGGAGGAATGTGCTTGCTTATGTTTATGTATTCTTTTGAATTATTTGGAAACGCATTGGAGTCGTAGCGTTGGAAGATTGGTGGTAAGAGTCCAATGGCTTCTAATGGAGGCGCGAGCAGGGATAGAAGTTCGGAGAGCTCCGACACAGGTGACTGGAGACGGATAATAGTCTCGCGGATTTGGGACGAAACAAGCTCGTTGTACTCTGCTGACATTATGAGACAACAAGGAATTTGAAGAGTGATAAAGTCAGTGCTTGCCCATGTAGGTTTAGGAGATAGAATCCGAAAGTTCAAAGATCCACTGACTCGCTGAACGTAAATCAGAACCGCGTGAGACCTACACTCCCGTTATGGAAAAAGGTTATTTTTGCGAAACCATTGAATTTGAGCCAAATTCTACTCGTCTCGACTGCCATTCTGGCTGGTACACCTTTGCGCTCTCTGCGCTCACTCTTCCACATCTTTACGCAAAGGGTAATGCCAGGTCTACTGCATGAGGAACTCCCTACGAAAAGACGAAAGCTCTTAGGAAATGGCTTGTATCGAGACGTGCTCGGTAGCCCAAAGTTTGTTGTGGCACCAATGGTAGACCAGAGCGAACTGGTGAGCACGATGATATTTCCCATTGACCTGCTCATGTACTTACTATGCTGTATAGCCGTGGAGAATCTTGTCCCGTCATTACGGAGCTCAGGTTGGTGCTCTAACCAGCATGCACACTATGCAACCGTCGAATTTCTGAAAGACTACGTAGCTTGTATACACTCCAATGATCAATGCTCGAGTATGTTCCCCCCTTTTTTTAGAAATAAGGCCAACGCTTATATTTTATCAAGATGTTATCCGAGGATAAGCACAAGAGCTACAAGGAACAGGCCTTTAACCTGTCTCACGGAGAAGAAGGCAGCACATTTGATCGTCCCCTAATCGTTCAATTTGCCGCCAACGATCCAGATCAGTTGCTTAAGGCTGCAAAATTAGTGGAATCTCATTGTGATGCCGTTGATATCAACTTCGGTTGCCCGCAGGACATTGCAAGGCGAGGTCATTATGGGTCTTACTTGCAGGATGATTGGGATCTGGTTTATCGCCTTAGTGCGTGAAATCAATTTCGACTGCAGTTTGTGCGGCTGACATTTGACTAGTTAATACCCTACATGAAAATTTGTCCATACCTGTAACGGCTAAATTTCGTGTCTTCCCCACTGTCGAGAAAACAGTCGAGTATGCAAAAATGATGGAACGCGCTGGGGCCCAGATTCTTACTTGTCACGGTCGAACGCGAGATCAGAGGGGTCAAAACACGGTACGTTGAAAGCTACTTAATTCGGCTAGATGCTCAGCAATTTATAGGGTTTGGCAGATTGGGACAAAATCCGAGCTGTCAAGCAAGCCGTCGCAGTTCCTGTCTTTGCGAACGGAAATATTCTCTTTCATAGCGATATTCAACGATGTCTCGAAGTGACGGGCGCAGATGCTGTAATGACCGCAGAGGCTAACCTGTACAATCCAACCGTATTGCTTCGCGCCTCTGCGATCCCATCTGCATCATGCGATCCCGACCCGTTGTCATCGACGAACGTTCATCCATCGTCTGCATTTTTTACGCTACCCGATGACCCCGGCGCGTACCTCCCGTCAACAGTACTTGCATTTGAATATCTCAAGATCGTGCGGGCATTACGGACGCCCACGCATACAAGCGCGATCAAAGGGCATCTCTTCAAGTTACTTCGACCAGCCCTTATTATCCACACGGACCTCCGAGCGAAGTTGGGGATGGTCAGCTCGAAGAAGGGAATGGACGCACTGCTTGACGAGTACGAGTCCATCATACGCGAGGCTGAGACACGTGTGACGCCAGAGATAGAGCGCGTACGAAAAGGAGAAGTACAATTGGAGGACCTCGTGACCGTCGACGAAGTGTCGGGCTTGCGTATCTTACCGCATTGGTTGGCACAGCCGTATTTCCGTCCGGCAAAACCTAGGAAACCGGACGCCACACAAAGACCAATACCGACCAGTACGCAGAATAGTGCAAAGGAAGGCGAAACAAAGACTGGCCCCCTAGCCAATGACGCTACTTAGATGATGCGACGGCTAAAGGCAGCACCCTGGAAGAAGCTGCTGTCGCAACAGTGGTCTGGTCGAGTGTCGGAGATGATTAGGAAGTCGTGTTATAATTTCATATTCATTACGGATATTATTGGTATACACTTACAGTATAGATCTGCATGGCATATTATTTATTATTTCATGGTACACCTTTCGGGCTAATCTATATTCCCTTCCCTGCTCAGATGCACCTGCTGTTTGTTCTTTGAACCCCAATGGACTCCGCTGAAAATCCGTGACCAAGAAGCAATCCATCCACCTCCGACTTAAGTAAGCCTACACGGAAAGCTGCGAAGGTTATGAGCTGATAGTTTGACTCTCGATTTATTGTAATACTAATTCGCTGTCCCGGAAACTCCGAATGCATCATACTCGAAAACTAGCTTCCTTTCGGCCTGTCTCGGACATTGCGAGCTGTAAAAGAGTTAGGGAACGTACGGATCTACCGACCACTAATGTTCTCATGTTATTACGAGACTATACTATGCTATCTTTGATCTCTCTGAGCGATGTTCCGCTTTCGTCGGCTGGTGGTGTCTGGGTTCGGTGGCAATTCTGCTTTTGTTTTGTTGATGCATGGATTTGACCTTTCATCCAATATTTCAACCAACCAATAAACCCTATGGCTAGCATACACATCGTTACAATCCAGCTTCAGTCCTTCGACATCCATACATGTTTTTACTTAAGAGTTGCGAGTCTGGAACGTGGCTAGGGATTACCGGGATCGTGTTATCACCTGGATCGTCTCTCTTTTGATTACCGTACAGTTCAGAAGCTCACTTCGGAAATGTTAAATGGTCGGACTCTATCTGTACGACTACTGTTTCGTCTCAAGCACAAGAAAGATGACCCAAAAGCCATTCCATGTTATTTTTTTTGTTTCAGGAGGTTTTATGCTAATCATTCTTCAAACATGTAGTGTCCCTATATTTTAAATGATTTCAAATACAGCCGATATGTACATGTGCAACACAATTATTGGATAAGATATATGCGGGTAAAGCACAAATAATAACCAAGGTCCAACCCTATGGATAGTTCCGTTACAACACTGTGGAACACTGGACTGGTCCAACTTTCGACGTGGGATCAAAGGAAGTACCAAGAGCCCTTGAGTACACCCTTGTCCAAAGGTGCGAAGTGCTGGAAGAGACCTTCTGTGAGGTCGAGACCGCCGTGCGGGCAGCCCGGGCACTATTTGTATTGGATGACTGTTCGTTATCGAGTTCCATTATTGAGACAAGTCCCAGACGTACCTCGTCGACTATCTGCGCAGTTACAGATTTACCACCCACAGACAGGTGGATGCTTTTGAAGCAATGAGGGCCTGGATAGCCGCTTCCAAATTGCTGAATACAGTAGAAAAGTCAGTACAGTATTAAGTTCTTCATGTTTACTACATACAGCTCCATTGAGGGCAACAACCTATGAGATGGAGTTAGTTTCGGCGTTGAAGGAAACATTGGAATTAGAACGTACATAGTCGGAGTTCTTGTATCGCTTTCCACAAGCAGTACTAAATCAATCCCATAATTAGGCGTGATGAAAGGACGTTAAAATAATCAGAAATGCACCCACGTTCCAACGGTAATGTCATAGTAAGTCAAACGGGCATTATCATAGGTCTGCCCGAGCATCATGGCATCCATGGTCATGTTTGCGTCAAGACCAAAGTCCAGGACGATTTGGTTACCGTTTGCGATTTGATTATTATCAACTTCAGCAGGTGACTGGCCGAAGGACTCGATGAGGAAAGCGGTGACAAGAGCCCAGACGCGCATGGTAGTGATAGAGCAGAAAGCTTGGAAGAGTGGGAAGTTAGCTGGATTGAGCGACTGTTGAGCAAGGCTTGTTTTAACTGAGGCTCTCATAGCCCTTTATATAGCGAAATTTCAGAAATATCATATCAAGCATGTATGGATCCGGACAATTGCAAGATCCGTGAAAGAAAAGAATATCTCCATACTCGACGAAACACGATGATCGATAGCGTCTCCCCGACGCTCCGCCCGATGCCGGAAACGTCGCCTCAAGCGCTGAACGAGTAAGGGAGAAGACAAGGAGGATCCTGGTCAATGTTAATACGGTACCCACTGATTGAAACTTACTAAAAATGGTATATGGCAGCGATACTCCGAAGTCGTCGACGTGCTGACACAACTTTGTCAGCTTCGTAGTCGCGGAGATATGAAACCAAAGAAGATTGATTTCGAGTCGAAATTGTAAGGTAGATCCGTTAGAGCGCACGGCAGATGCCCACTCCTTGAAAGCTACGAATGCAACATCTTCTCGAAGCAGTTACATCCTGTCGTTTCGTTCCGAGTCGGCCATATCCGGTTTGCAAGCTTGGTTCTCAATAGTCAACGCAAGCGCGTGAAAAGTAAAGGAGGCGTATTGATCATGCTTTCCACAGAATTCGTGCTGTATACGTAACTGTACCAAATAGGACTAGGGAGCACCAATGATCTCCAGTCTTTATCACTTGATTCACCGAGCCTAAGATCATCCCAGACAAATAGAGCCACTAAAAAGCCTTCTCTGATGCGTTGGGGCTGCCGCCGCGAGTGCTGAGCTCGAAGAAAAGTCCATGTCCTTCTGCCTGTAAATCTGTCATTTATTCTTCAAGCAAGTTTCCTTTTCCGTATTTCATATGGATGCTCAATAGGTTTAAATATAATAAAAGCAACACTCACGGCGTGTACCCGGTCAGCTTCACCTCTCTTGACAATAAATAGCTCCCACATCATCGGATCACTAGAATAACATAATCTGAAATCAACGCAAGTAAAATAAAGTGTCAAACTCCGACACCGTATCAGGTAAACTAGCAAAGCCGTTTTCCAAATCCGGTGTTTCAAACTCACTAACGTGTACTACACATCACTTCACGGAAGAACGAGTAGCCTGCGAGACTGATTAAAAGACTTAGTGAATATTCATGTTGGAGGAACTGGTGCATGAAGACATACTACTTGTATTTGACTTCAAATAACACAATTTCGCACTTTAATTATCATAAAATAATAAAGCATGTGTCAACCAACATCAAACAGAGTATGATTTTACATTTATGTCGCGAACAAACAGAAAGTGCCGACAGGTGTCAGAAGCCCATAAGGGGTGCGGGTTCCATCCAGAGAGTAACCAATAGCCTCGACAAGTGAACCGTCATATACAGAGCCACGGCCGAATCAATTGCGTACTCCCCAGATGGAACGCGCATTGCAATGGGCCTTCGCGACACAGCCGCCCCCCTGCTGGAGAGTGCTAATAACCATAGCTGGAAGCCACTCTGGAACATTTGAGATCACGGCATTATCGAACGTGGGGTCATATATTATGACTTGTATTAAAATGATCTGTCCCTGCAAGGGTTTGTCCGACATAGACGAAATTCCTTACCAAATAACCTCAGCAATACCCCTTTCACTAATGGAACGAGTGCGAAAGAAAAGCGATAAGATGGAAAGACCTGCCGCATACCCAAACCAAGTCTTCACAATGAGGAAAAGCGTTACCCTAGGGTTGCTGCTCACGGTAAATGGGTGGTCAATACTTACCCTGCAGTCTTTCCGGTCTGTACTACGAACGCCAATGTAAGCAGTCTACCAAGGTTGACGCACTCACTTTGTAACCATCGCAAGCGAGCGGGAAATTCACCTTGTCGTTTACCTTAATGCTTGCGTGGCCACTCGGTGTACGTGGGATGAAGCAAGCAGTGATTCATGCTGCTGGCAAGCTTTATTAAGGTGCCGTTAAAGAAGCCGCTTAGGTAAACTTCATAGGACTCGCACGTGCGCTGTTTCTCAATTCCAGACTTCACTCTCTCAAGTAACTCAATTGCAATCATTTGTCGCATAAATTCAAAGAACATGAATAAACGAACACCTTGGACGCAATCATCCATATTATCAGACCGTATCAAGCCGCAAAATACTCCGTCCAGTACACCCAAGAATAGAGGGAAAGCGAGGGAAGGAGCAGCCCAACAGCCTCCGAAGAGCGTAGCAGTACGTTCAATCGAAACGACCATCAAGAAACTGCAAATTGAGCCCGGAGATCAGAAGGACCCTAAAGGAGGCTGTTTCTGCCTGGGTGAGCTGAAAATTTCTCTGAATATCTGAATGTTCCGCTCACTACTTATCGCAGCACAAACACATGAACCGTCACCGTATCATCCGATTTGCTCAAGTTGCGGGCTAATTCTTTGTTTGCTCAACAAACCATATTACGCATGTCCCCATTGCTCAGCGGTCTTGTTGTCACCTACCACTAAGGAAATCTTATTGTCCCGTTTACAAGTCGAGCTCTCTGACACGATCGCAAAGGAAGAAGAGGAAGCAGAACGTGCAAGGGACGATGCTCGCCAAGCAGCTGGAGCATTCCCTTCACTTAGTGGAGGAGATGCATCTTCACAGGCACAACAGAACAGGGCCGCCCAATCACATAAAGTGCTTTCATTGAATTCAAAGACAAAGCGTGTAACAGTGGCATCTTACGGATCCTCGCCTACGCTCGTTTCTAATTCCAACTCGAATCGTCTAGAGACGCGCAAGGAGGAATCACCAGAACGAGTACCACCACCATCAGTGGATATTGCAGTAGCTCGTGGACGGTCGGATGTAGGTCGTCCTTGGATGGATACACGAGGTGACGGCTTCGTCCGCACGCTGACTTACGTGCGTGATCCACGGATTGACCGGGAGCAACTAAAGGAGGATAGGAAAGCTAGAAAGCTGAAGAAGAAACGGGATGCAATAAACTCTGCTGAGGATGACAATGGCGAGACTGCAGGTGACGGGGGCATTGCAGGTTCTTGAACGAGGCTGTCGGTCCCCTAACTTTGCATGTTTCACAAGAATTATCTCGTTGCCATTCTAGTGTTTGCTATCGCGATATTTACTGTTGGTTTCGGCCCGTACTGACACGTCGCGTTTATGAAATCCTTGTTAGCATTCATCTGATTTGTCACAGTTGTGCTACAGGACACCTGATTTATTCATGGAAAAGTGAGTAGGAGAGCCCCGCCGATTGGTGTACTCTAGAATACTGGTCGTGTTGCGTGGGATGCCCTAATCCGCTAAAAAATCAGGCGCAAAAAAATACCCTGTGTTCAAATTCCAAACCTATTGTCACGGCTACACCCTCTCAGAATTTGTACTGTAAAGTGTCTTTTAGTCGTAATGTAGGCTTCTACTGCTTTTATCAATGCCGGAGTTTACTTATCTTGTAACTGCAGAAGATAACGACTAACGATCTTGAAGTGACATTGACAACGGGTTTTCATACACCGGAGTTTGGTGTTGTTTGTGTTTACTTTGACTCAGTGTACCGCGAGCTGCTTTCTCACACGTTTTGACTTCTTCAACTCGCTGTCAGCGCCATGGTATTGCCGCCCACACAAATATAGGCTCACATTATGACGCTAGGACTGACTGTGATATTCAACTCTCGGCTACTCGAATGGCCTCCGTCATTGGCTAAGTGCCGATATACAACCTGCCTGGAAAGTCTTCAGACATTTGGCGTTGCTTTTTTCAATGATTTGTCCTGTCTACCTGCCGCGAAGTATTGGAGTAGCTATTCCCGAATTCTTCATATTGGAACGGATTTATGTCGTGATTCCCAGGCGCTCTCTGTCGAATGAGAAGCTAGTTCTTGACTAGTTTCATCCTAACCTGGCATGGTGCTGCATCTTGGGCAACATAATGCCAAGCCGACATAGTTTCCAGGCACTAGTCTTCCACCACGTTTAAACGCTCTGTCGGAACTTTGTATATCCCTCAAGCCTCTTTTATATTGTCTGGCCTAAAGGATACCGATCAACTCCTGTTCTGCGCACTTAAGATCATGGTATTTGTTAAGTAGCTTGAATTTAACCATACGTTAAGGCACGCACGTTTATTGAAACTCCCGGTGTTGCCGCAGTACGATGTCTATGGCAACACGGCACAGACACCGTGTTGCAGTGCTCAAAGTGCAGTGCTTTCGCTATTACACAGCATAACGCGGGTGAGCGTCTTTCTTAACATGAATATGAGGATATCAAGTTTTTTCTCACACTTTCATCGACTGCTATATGACAGTTGTCATGCCTAAGATGCGCTGAGGTCGTCATCTAATGTTTCACTACCGAAGCGCGCGTTTGGGTATCGGCTGGAATCAAATCCGGGGCGACATCCCGAGTGAACATATTCAGTTTCTGTTGCGTGAAAGCCTGACAGTTACAACTTTTCCTAAAAGTGTGAGGAAAACTCTTGAATGGCGCTTTCTCAGCTCAAATTAGTATATCTACCACTTTTACTTGCCTACTTCGATGAGAATATTCGATGGGAATGCGGATCGAGCCTCAGGCACACTGATGACGGATCAAAACGTCGGCGTCCATCCCTTCGGCGGGAGAGTGCGCCCATGAAGTGATTTTGGCTGCTTGTATGCAAAAATTAGTCGTCCTTAACGGCCCTAATATAGGTAAACAGAGGCGTAGGAGAAGGTATAAAGAGGCATACCTAAATTCGAGGAGAAGCAACTTGAGTTGTCTCTGCAGACTTCAAGCTCTTCCTTCGCAGTTCAGCATCGAAATCGTCTACTCTTCTCTCATTCCGCCATGCGTTTTTCGACCATCTCTGCTCTCTCTCTGCTCGCTGCCATTATGCCCGCGGCCGTTTATGCGAGCCCGGTCGAATATAACTTGACTGCGCGTGCTGTCGACATCGAGAAGCGCGCCTTCACCAATGCGAGGTTGACGTTCTACGACCCCAGCGTCGGCACGTAAGCACCAGTTTGCGACAACTATGGTATTGAATATACTGATGATGTTTACAACATACAGTTCCGCTTGTGGGGTCGTAGGCTCCAACAGCGCCTTTGTAAGAGTTTACTCTTATTCAGAATCAACATCAACTCAGTTAAGGTCCTTCTGACTTCCAATAGGTTGTTGCGTTGAATGCACAGGTAAATATAAGCACGTGTTTAAAGCATTGATCATTGAATGACATCGCTACTAGCAATTCGGATCTGGCTTCCCAGGACCCAACTGCTTCAAGGACATCACTATAACTGCCAATGGAAAGACCGCTACTGCTCAGATCATTGACAAGGCGAGCTTCTTTACATTATCGCGGCATAATGGACCTTCCATCCTTACTGCTTCTGTTTATAGTGTCCTGGTTGTCCGGCAAACGGACTGGACCTTAGCGAGGGCCTATTCCAATTCTTTGCCCCTCTTTCTGTTGGCGTAATCACTGGCTCATGGAATTTCGTCTGAGCATTCGCGCGAAAGTTAATAGAGGCCCGTAATGTGCTGGGTTAATGGTAATACAATCTCCTTGGTTGGGTTGGGCTGCTGCTTGGGAAATACTGTATCTGCTCATGTGATAGAATATTGTAAACTCTGTATGTACTCCTGTGGATGTACCAAGTTTTGTGTTTGGGATATAGATCAGAATTTATGAATCTGTAGTGAATGATGTGTCTTGAATTATTGCTGACTTTACTGAGTAAATATAGAGAGAAATATATTCCTTGTTAGCAGACTCAGCACTTGTCTTGTAATGTTAGTGTATAAATGGAGTCAATAGAGCCTGGACTTTGGAAAATGACAATATTCGTGATTTTCTAGGCCAGGTCAGGCCGAATCAGAGAGATTTTTGAGCTGACTCTTAACTTGACCTAGAACCTGTACTGATCAGCTGGGTCAGGTTTGGTCAGATTAGAGATTGGCTCAGATTATTCAGTACATACAATAAGCAGGAAAGTGTATTTTTTCAAGTTGTAAACATTCTACTACAGTTGGTATTACATAGGTTTAATAAGATTATTATACTTGTCAGAAGCAAACACGGCGAGGAAACCAACCCGATCCTGTGTAAAAGAGTTTCTAAAACTGGTTCTTTGTAATCTATCAATGACCCCAAGCTACCAAATGTGCAACAACCAGCAATCTAAAGAACGTCCATAGTATTATTCTGCAGTCCTAAAGAGTGCACGAATGATAGGTTATCCATGCACGCAATGCGAGCCGCATGCTCAAGATGCTCTTTTTCTCCTGGCAACAATGCACACGCCGTCTTAAAATAGCGTACAACTTTGAAGACACATAAGGTAGCGGCTCGATTTTAACGTCAACATATATGTCTATTATCCAATGCAAACTCAACTCCAGTGGCAGGAAAGTTCCGTGGTTTCCAAAAATATAAACACGTGGCGACCCAATGTATTCGTGATCTGTATCTTCCTTATGGCAATGCTCTCATTACAGTAACAAGGTAGATCAGGCCTCAGTGATTAATATTTGCCTTGGATGCCTCCTAGTGTCTGTGGAGCTGGTACTGTATTTGTCTGTTGCACAATTTCAACTAGTGTTTTGCCGAATACATTCTCTTCAGTTGAGAGCAATGCTCATCTGAGGACCGAGATGCAAATACTATCTTTGTGGTTCATATATACTTCACTGACTTTGCTAGAGAACTGGGCGGAAGTTGAAAATTAACCCAAGTGCCATCTAGTTTCTGGCCTGCTTATAACTGGCTTGAATGTAACAAGTTATTCATTCAAGCAACCAGTTACTACAATCTCTCAAGTACAACCGCCTGCGACACTAGCATTAGAATGAAGGTCTACAGTATCCTCCTTACGAGCATTCTTGCTATAGCTCTTCCTATTGCTAATGCAGCAGACACAGTCAAGAATGCAAGGATAACGTACTATGACCCAGGCTTGTAGGTCCGTCCACATACTTTCCAGATAGATTCTACTGACACTGGCATGCACAGAGGAGCGTGCGGAAAGACTAGCTCTGCTAACGACCCAGTTCGTACCTTTACTACATATTAGTATTCTCAGCCGTGCAGTGTCCTGAAACGGTGTTCTGCAGGTTATCGCTCTTAATGCACAGCAATATGGTAATGGTGATAAGTGCGGCAAGCAGATAACCATCAAAGTTGGAGACAAGACAGCGAAAGGAACCATCTTGGACAAGGTAATATTGCTTCTCACAATACAGAGCTAGGTAAACAATGTCTAACTCGGTTTGCAGTGCCCAGGATGTCCGGAAGGAGGACTCGACTTGAGTCCTTCACTTTTCAGTAAGCTTGGAGACGAGAGTCAAGGAGTTCTGACAGGGGAATGGAGCTTTGACTAAAGGTTTAACTCTGAGTACTGTACTTTGGCGGGCACCTCACTATTGTTGTAGAAAGCTTGATTCATTGATAACCTTCTCGAAAATGAAATGTATATGCCTTAGTCAATACAGTAAGCAGATTGAAGGTATTGCTAAACAACTACAGTTCTCGCTCAGTAAAGTGATGTAGGCAGGGCACAGTTCTTTCCTTTCAAACAAATTCTCAGAAAGGTCTCAGGCTCCAAAGATCGGCACCAGTAAGCCACACATATCATAACTATATGCGCAGGATACACAGGACGCATTTGCTTTTCTGTAATACGGTATCTCTTAAAAGTGTGGTAGTTATTGAATATAAAGAGTACTAGGCCCGTCAAACAACAAAGGAACCTTGATCATAAGTCCAAACGCATAAGCAGATTGGCCACATTGAGGTTCGCTTAGACAGATTTATCAAAGCACCTGAACGTGTGGCCAGATCTGCTATTCTATATAAAGGGCAAGCTCCCAGAACACGTTGATCTTCCTTCTACCCATTACTTCCGCACACTCACGGTAATGAAGTCACCCATGTAATTAAAGCCACTCATTAACAACTTGATTAATATCAGCATCTCTAAATCTCCGCGAGTATCCGTTATAATCTTCTTTGTACTAGTAGTCGATTGATATGGCACGTACTTGGGATCAACGGTATGTTAAGCTTTACTGCATATGACTCCCGTACCATATAAACGTATGATCGTTGTATAGTAATGGCCCCCCACCCCGTTCAGCATATCCTTCGACTCGAGCTGCAGTAAAGCGACGAGCAGAAGAAAAAGAAAAAGAAAACACAGATTACCTCCCAAAGGAAACCGAGAGCGCGTCTTCGAAAGCAGGAGTAAAGACCAATAAACCTGCTCCTGAATGTCCGAGTGAACAGTGCCCTTGTGAGATATGCGTTGCCGCTGTAACTCTACTTGACTTGCAAAAGGCTGCCATTGTGCACAAGGCGAAACGTCAGGTGCGCGCGAAGTCAACGAGGGCCGCCTCACGTCGAGGGCGCGTTCGGAGTGAGCAACTATGAACTCAAACCTCACGTAGCAATAATCCATCTATTTGTGCATAGTCACCTTTACTGCAATCCGCTTTTAGCCACATTGTATTATACAGTCCTATTGTGAAGAGGACAATCCTGTCTGCATACCTCCTATGTACCAATAGATCGCAAACACATATTACTTTAAAATTTACTTTTATTCTGCTCCTACCACGGCGTCCCACGAAGACCAAAGCTGCTTGGAGATTCAATAGAGGTGTTATTCGTTAGCTGCGGACAACAAACATACGTCAGAAAATCACAAATGAATACTCTCTAAGAAAGAGGAGAAACCAACCGCATGATTGATCTGCTTGTGCACGAAACATAGGTCTGACAGAATTTTTATCATATCAATTCACCGGATACGCAAAGACACACAAAGACGCCACTTACAATCAATATAACTCATCGCTCCACAATTACTATCCTCTACAAGCATATCACTTAGTTCAAGCTCTGCAGCATCCAAATTCTGCCGGGCAATCATCAAGCGCGACGAGACACCGGAACGCTCCATTGTCCTATGAGCAATGATATTACGAATTTGAGTCGACAGACGAGAGGGACGCTCAGGTAGTCGGTTCTTTGAAAAGGACGAACGAACGATAACTCAAAATACGGATCAGAGTT
The DNA here is from genome assembly GCF_000271605.1 of Fomitiporia mediterranea MF3/22. Lineage (NCBI taxonomy): Eukaryota > Fungi > Basidiomycota > Agaricomycetes > Hymenochaetales > Hymenochaetaceae > Fomitiporia > Fomitiporia mediterranea. The sequence goes on along the minus strand of NW_006760400.1, from coordinate 569,110 downwards.
ACGAATAGAAACAACTTACAATCGTCGGATCTACATCATGAGGAGATTCGACTCCGAACAAATCAATGAGTATCTGCGATGAAACGCCTGACCCAATCCACAACACCATGACTTCCTCGTTATCTAATACCGATTTAACTGGTCTTCTACGTTCACGAAGGAGCGAAACATACCTATAAGGTATAAGCCATCCGAGAGCATACCAGTAAATGTATTGCGCATTAGTGATGGTAGCTGCAAACCCCTCAGTTGCGTTCCGTCCGTTTCAAAAGTAAGTGCAGGGTCTCCATCCTTGTAGTCCACGGGCAACGCAATCGTATCAATTAGGTCATGCAATGCCAGGAAACGTGGATAGAGATGATAGAGTATCGATCGAACAGACATCGACAGAAGGCGCTGAGAAAAGTAATTCCGTAAATCCGCAGGAACATTGTGAGCTACATAGAAAAGAAACGAAAGTCAGAAGTGCAACTACAGAGTACGTACAACATATAAGACAACATACCTCGTAAACTACGATTCTTGTGTAATGCTAGGATATACAGTGGCAGCAGTTTAAATGCTTCAGGAAGTATGAGCTTCGGGAGAGCATCTATCAACGCTTCGATATTACTACACGGGACGATTACAAGAGAACATACTTGTGAAGGAGACGTTGCAGCAGCGCAGTTCCGTCGATAATCCAGGAGTATACTCGAACACTTCTCAGTGAGTGTGTCACGAATCGATGATAGAGATTGACTCGCTAACGATCCCATAGCTATGTTATAAGACTGTCAGCCTTAGCAGAAGCATACCTAATAGTATCAAGTTTACCTTCTTTTGCAAGGAAAGCAACAGTTGCATCCGAGTCCGCAAAGCGGAACACGTTACCAGCAAGTGAGGCGACTTGAAATGCAACGTTCAGAACACGCAAACGTCGTACTCCGTCTCTGGCGGTGTATAACAGTGCGCATTGCAAGTGTGCATATTCTCTTGTATCAAGAGTAGAACTGCGACCACCTGTATGTGAAAGCTCGACAGCAAAAGCAGTGTCGGCATGCATTACACCCAATGTTAGCGCGCCAGGCGAGACAGATGATTCCGTGAGGGCACCATAAAATGCGCGCGTTTTCAGTCCGCGAGAGACGCGCACACGCGCCTGGCATGAATATCCAGCCTCGCGGGACACTATACGTGCGACGAGCGACCGGAGACTTCGACCGTCGCGTCGAGGGTCGAAACGAGGAAATAAGCGGACGTCGCCTCCCGTCAGTTTAGCGATTACACCTATAGCCCACATGATTATTTATAGCTTCTAACAGACTAGGTGTACTAACCTATTGAAGCGAAGTCCACGTATGCTATTGTACCAGTACCCGCGAGTATAGACACGCCAATGCCCGCTTCTGCGAGTTCCTCAGCGAGGTCTAGCCACATCGTATCTCGCGGGATGAACAGTTGCTTCTCTTTGTCCGTATCGTACATCTTGCTCTCGTCTAGACGAGCTTCGGAGACGCCGGGTCCGATGGAACACATTGATGATTGAAAAAGGATAACCTGGCCACCACGTCGGGCCAGTGCAGCAAGGCACCCGCGCATTGCCGCCCCGAGAGCACAGAGATGACCTGGTGCCGCATCAAAGCGCTCAGGAATCGAGACAAGGAGCCTTTCCAACACATTCCTAGATGGTGCATACGTTAAAAGAGGTAAAAGAGTTTGAGAGAAGGAAGCATACCTCGAATTCTGTGGATCAACAAACACCGCGCTATCTTGCAAAGGCGAAAACATTTGATCTTCGACATCTGGCACAACAAGCATAGCTGCAGTATCCCTGTAATTCTGCACACAACGATTAAATAAAGCCCATAGCACAGAGGGAAATATTTACCGAGAGATCATAAAAGTGTAATGAAGTATCAAATGTTAGAATCCCAACTAAACATTTGTCCGGAACACAAGGCTCCATCCTTGTTCCGTCGTCCATCTCACCACCATACAAGACGCCTCTGATTGCTTGACATGCTGCATGCACCATTCCGTTCCGAACCGCTTCCTGCGACACGTCAATTGTAAAAAGCATGCGCATCGGCTCAGGAATTCGAGTAGAGTCCGATCGTGGCGGAACTTCAGGAGTAGTATAAGATGGCATAATACGCGGTGGAGGATGTGCGGCAAAGTATTCTGCACCAACAACGAAGTCAACCGTGCCCTTGTTCAGCTCTGGACGTTGTAGATGATCAAGTCGCATTTGGTTTGCGTCCAAACCACAGAAATATTCAGGCGAGACTGATCGGAATGTAAGTAATGCTATATATGCGAACTATCATGCGGGATCATACCATCCGTATAATGGCCACAGAGGTTACACCTCCATTTCGAACCCCCGGATACCCAGGTGCACCATGGATTAATATATCCTCGACATTCCGCACAACGTGCTGGCCCACTCTCCCCACAGTCGACTTCAGGGATTTCTTCCTCACCAGGCTGAATCCCTGCAAACGGTTGAATAATCGCGGCTATAGGTACCTTACAAGAGTCGGCTAGTGTGGCAGAGTAGGGGATGTGCCATGTCGTTGCGCGAACGAAACGTGGTGAAGAATTGCCTGTTTCTCGCGTTTTGGTAACACGTAAATGTAGCGGCGGGGCAGACACACACCTTGATCGATGGAAACACAGTCCGTTGTTGCCAGTGGTACATGGTCGCCAGGAAGGGTCATGTGAGGTTTGCCTGCCCATAGCTCCGCATCGTATTCCGCAACGTCTACCGGGGAAGGAATCTGCTCCGGGTCGATACGCGCACGAAGACCTAACGAACACAATCAGCAATATATAGCAAATAGGGTGCATGTTGGCGGTATTCCACCTTGGTATGGCTTGCCGGATGTATGCGGTGGCTGCGGAATGTGTGCGCTGTGCGCGAACATCGTCGACAACGCTACGGTCTTTCAAGACGTGTCGGGACGTGGTGCTGATGCGTTCACGTGATCTACTGTCTTATGCATGAGCGTCTTTTTCGCTTCTCCGCCGTGCAGGAACCAGGTACTTGCTCGCTGGTTCCAATTCTCCAGAAGCATCTATCCTAGACAAGGTTGGTCCGTCTGACTCAATGGAAGTTCTTTGGACAAAAAGGTCAAAGAAAAAAATACTGTTACTTGGTGGCATTGCAGAACTTGGCAAGGTCAGAAATTCTCAGATTCAGTGGTTCCACATAAGCCTCTGGCTCACAATAATTAATACAATTACAGAATGTGAACTTCCCTGATAGAATCGGTTTGAAGTGGGGAATAGCAACTTTGTTCACACTGGCAGACTTCTAATACCATCTTCACTCTTTTAATGATACCTAATACAAACCACAGTATCAAGCTGACTAGTTGAAATCTTTGAATTGTTCATACTAAGAGGGCATTAACATTTTTCAATGTTCAGGTTTTATTCTTGTGCCAAAAATGGGTTGAGTTTCTCATGGCTATTCAATTTTATACATAGTACTACCAGAGCATGAAAGAGAGCAATCTTTGCAGGTCAGATAAATTCCCAAGTTCCATCGACCAATCCGTGGCTGTTAATGTACTGATCACCACCTCCAGGATACAGGAAGTCGAACAGCTTTAGGGTTATGTCCAGGTCACCACTTGGGCAGTCGATGCACTTGGTCATAGGTCAGATACTGTCAAGTGATTATCATAAGAATGATTTAGCTACCATGTCTAAGACAACAGCATCGTGCGACTTTACGGGAGGAGGAGTGGATACTCTGACCCTCTTTCCACACATGTTTCCTGTGGAAGTTTTATATTGCTTTTGGTAACGAAGGGTTGATACGTTGTTAGCACTAAATTGAGGGGCACGTCATTACCCGTGGGCTTACCGCTGGAGCTACGAGAACTTGCTTTATATATTGTGACACGATTTTAGACTAGCTGATAATGATACATGCAGCTCTCAACAACTTACAAAATCATCCGCATCTCCTTTAATGCCGCATGAGCTTGAAAGAATTTGTGAATTCAAATATTTCTATATCGATCCTGATGCAGCATACCTAGTGTAATTGGTAGGTGGTTTAAATGGAAAAAATCCGGTGTTTGTATTGTATCGTTTGGTTATACTACTAGAAGTGGATAAAGACGCCAAGGAAGTGAGAATGAAGAGGGTGAGATATCTGGAGGAAGGGAGACGCATAACTGCCGTATTGGTTCAACGATGCACTGGCAGGCCGCAGAAGTGCCCCCATTATTTAATATCTTCTGTATCGCTTTGCAGTCTGGTATGGTTTCCTTGACGAAAATAATTCACAATGCTTGGCATCTACTATGCCTCGAATGACAGTTCATTGCACTGCTATGAATATTGAGGATCAGTGTAAGTAAATATGACTCCCACTTTGAGAGTTTGCGATATTCAAACCGAGATACCAGCGGTCCCGTATTGAGGAGCTGAGTTTACTGTGGAAAGGGGCCCGATTCCCGAATGAGTCGATACCGCGAATTTTAACGGAATCAGTAAAAGCCGAAGTGCATAAATTTCTTAGGTAGATAAATATTGAGCTGCAGTTGCATATTGACAGTGCTTGGATGCGTCCGTTCTCAAGGCTGATTAAGTTTCCTAATTTTAGGTCCTATGCTTCCATTGCGAATGGATGAGTTTGGCATCACGTGTATCTTTGCGGGGGGTAGATGCAAACGTGTTCCTTCTGACCCCAATTGCACTCCCCCGTCGCAGCACCATGAGACGAATAGCAGGCAAACCATCCTACAGTGTCACCTGGACATTTAATTCTAAGAATTTTATAGTGAGCCTAATAAATATATAATGCTTTCTTAGGGCTCATTTCCCTGAATACTGAATATTGAGGGGTCCAAGGATAACCGATGAATCATGTTGAGTTGAATAGAATTCCCAACCAGTCCTACGTGCCATTCATGACCAGTGTCTAAGAAATATTTTAAACTATTGTATTATATGTATTGAGTAATAAAGAGTCTGGAAAAGTAGACAGTTAAGAAGATAATGTATTCCTTCCTTCCTTCCTTCCTACTCGAGCATCTGCTCTTACTGAGCCTGCTTGACAGTCATAATATACTATACTATACTCAATATTTGATAAAGTTGTTAGTACACATGATTCAAAAGTGTACACAGTACAGCTTATTATTAGAAAAGAGACAGTTTACTTTACTCACTTAGTCAAAATAATGTTAGTAGAATGATTCTGAAAGAAAGAGTATTGATAGTAAACACTTATGTTCACACTAGAACAGAGATAAACAAGATAATGAAAGCATGCTTAACATAGAGAGTAAGAATATTGCTCTACTTACAGTTTATAAGCAACTGACAAGTTAGAATACCTGCAAACTTCCCTATCTGAGAAGAAAGCCATTCTTGCATTGTAATTCACAGTGGGGCAAGGTTTCATCTAAGGGGTTTTAAACTAACTAAATCCATCAAAGCAAACGTCTTGGACTGTAATACAAAGCACAAATTCCTTTAAATATGAAGGGTCCAAGAGTTCAACTTGCTTAATCAATACATCAGTTATGCATCTTCTTACCTCTGGATATTTCCCCCTCTTCATTTTAAGTGCCTTGGTACCTCTATCTACTTCTAGAAGCATAGATAAACGATATCAGACACACAACGGTTTTAACGTATTTCAAGCACCCTCTGATTTCACAAGGTATGTTGAACTAGGAGTAATACAGCTGCTTAGTTTTAACAGTTTTTTCAAGTACATGTGGTATTAAAGGAGATGTAAATGCTTTTGTAAGTTTTCGAGATTTTGATACATATTATCAGATAAAGAAAGTCTAAAAACCGTGTTACAATCTACAAAGCAAGTTACCATGAGCTCAGCGGTAAGCTGACAAATGATGTCGAGACCACTAAATTTAGTGCTAATGACGTATTGACCTTTCGTTACGGAAGCAATACTCCAATTCTTCAGGAAAGAACCAATGCGGTAGGAAAGTTAAAGTATCCACACCTCCTCCTGTGAAGTCGCACGACGCTGTTGTTTTAACTAGTGTAAGTAGTTAATTAACCCTTACAATATTTACCTCACAGTAACTGACCGATGAACAAGTGCTCCACCTGTGCAAGCGGTGATCTGAATCTATCCCCAGCACTGTTTAACTATCTTTATCCTTCAGGTGATGACACACACAGTAATCAATACGGACTCATGGATGGTTCATGGGATTTCATTTAACTTGTAACTTGTAAAGGCACCTCTCTTCCTTACAGTACTACTGTAGCAGTATCATATGTAACAACGAAAGATTAGCACGTCATTAGAAATAATTTGAGGGGCTACAATTACGAGAACTTGTGTTGAGAGGGAAAACTTAAGGGGGGCACGCATAGACAAGGGGTGAGGTGACAATTGACTGCTCAGTGTCTCTCGTCCTTATATTGTATGTATTCTAACTGAGACATTATGAAGTCATCGTCTTGTGGTTCGTCTGTTGATAAACTAATCATCTCATAATACTCCCCTTCAAACTCTTACTAGTCTGAGTAAACTGGTAAGATGTTTGACTTGTGGTACATGTAGTGCTTTAGTTAATATATCTGCTCATTGATTGTTTGTCTGTATGTATTTCACATTTATGTACTCTAACTCAATGTAGCATTTAATAAAATCTTTCTTATGATCTAAATACTTTGTTCGTTCTGAATATTTGAGTTCGTCTGATGTAACTGTTTGTATAACAGTATTGTTATTGTAATAGATATTAATTGGTGCATCAGAGACCTGCAGAATCTCTTTAGCTAAATGAGTAAGTACAATTGCTTCTTGTGTTCCTCTTGCAAGAGTTATTAATTCAGCTTTATATGTTGAATTTGCCACCAGTGTTTGTCTTTTACTTGACCATAAAACTAATGAATTGCTCAAGTAAAATGCATATCCTGATATTGTACAATGCCCTTCTTGCATCATACCATCTGTGTCTGTATATCTGTTCAATATTGTTTGATTTGTACTGCCAAGTTGGAGCCAGACATTGTTCATAGTTTTTAAGTACATGTAACAATGTTTAAGTGCTAGATAATGCTCCATACTAGGGTCATTGAGGTATTTAGCTAACTGATTTGTTGCAAATGCTATATCTGACCACATACAGTCTACAATGTATCTAAGTGTGCCAACCATGTTCATGTATAGTATATCAGACATTTGTTCTCTATTGTTATTGGTTTGCAATACTGTTTTTAATTGTGTACCAGGCTGTATAAGTGTTTGTACACTTTGTTCATTTGTAAGTTTGTAACGTTCTATTATACTATTAATATAATGTGTTTGATGCATCCTAATGAATCTATACTCTCTGTCATGTTGAATCTCTATACCAAGTAGCTAGTGTAATTTGCCACTGTCTGTATATTGTAAATAACATACAATAGATTGTTTTATCATTTCAATAGTATTATTATTCATTGCCACAATAGTAATATTGTCAACATGTACAAATAATATGGCTACAGTTATTTCTTTCTTCTTTACAAAGAATACAGTGTTATCATGCTCAGATTTCATTAATCTGTATTTAAGTAGTATATTAGATAGTGTTTTATACTATCTTCTACCAGCTTGTTTTAATCTGTATACAGTTGAAAATATCTTATTGCATAATGTTGGGAGAGTCCTCAGACCTATGCAATATGAGCAATATGCATTATGGTAACCGTGCGAAAACATTACTTAATTAGGAACCCAAATTCGATATTACTTTTCAATTTATTTGAAGACATATACACTATGACAAGAAAATAAGCACATATTTAGAGCATCAAGAAAGACAACCAAGACAATGACAAGTACAGTAAATGTGTATATTACTGTAAAACTCAAGAAATAGTTTGTAATACAAGGAAATACAGTCAGAATCTGTAGAAACAAAAAGATAGAAAAAGCTAGTCAATACAAATAACTTTCCCCCACATATCATGAAGAGATCTTTGCTACCCTATCTTAGTCTTGTGGCAGCATCAAAGACATTGTAAGCAATGAAATGTCAATCAGAAACATTCTTTTTGTATTAAAGTACATTAGAGAACAATATGTAAGGCTTCTGGGTACAAAAATCACAACAGTAAGCAGTCTAATTTCCCAAAATGCTCAGAATTTTGCATAATTTTCTCACAAATCTTGATGCAATATGTAATAGACTATTTTTGTACATAATTCCCTTATCCTGAGCCAGGATTAGGCAGAAAGCTATACAATATTCAATTTATACATTATAATGTGATACAATAAGGTATTTTCAACTGTAGTGCTTTTTGTAATTGTAATATTTGTCCATTCTGTAATCTGTCTATTAAGTTACCTGGAGGAGGTTTAACATATATTTCTTTGTCTTCCATCAATTGTCTATACAGATATGCTGATTTTATATCTATCTGATGTATTTCATAATTATTAGATGCTGCCCATACTAATATTAATTGCACTATAGATAGTCTAGCAGTAGGAGCAAATAAATTGTCTGTATGATAGTTAAGGCTGTCAATCTGATAGTTTCCTTGAACTACTAATTGTGCTTTGTATTTTTCTATACTATTGTCAGTGTATTGCTTTATTTTATAGACAAATTGTGTTCTAATAATGTTAATATTATTGTGTGGATTTGTGATTTCCTATGTATTATGATTTTCTAATTGTTTTATTTTGTCTTTCATAGCTGTAATCTATGAATCACAATCTGGACATTGGATTGCTTCATAAAATGAAGTCAGATCCAATTGTATTTCACTTATTTTAGTATTAAATTCTGTTAAATGAATGGCAATATTATCTTCATCCTTTTCACTAAGTGTATACATGTGTTTTGTTATGTGTTTATTCTCCATGTGTTGTTCAAGCTCAATAGCACATTCTGTCAGTTTCTGTTTCTATTCTAATCAACATAGTTTAGGTTCTACTTCTTTTTTGGTTAATTTAACTTTGTTGTCTGTTAAGTCTGTTAGTTCTACTGCTTTTCCTTTTTTATTAGGATCAGTGTTGTCTGTATCATTGTTGTCTGTTCTTGTTATTCTATCATCCATTTTGTTATTTTTAATTATTAAACACTTGTTTGTATTATTGTTTGTATTGTCTATTTTCTCCCCTTCAATTTGAGGAGGTTTACCTTTGAGAAATTGAATATTTCGTTTGATGGTTATTTTATTATTGTGCCAAGTTTTATAGCCTTTACTTTCATTGTCTAATCCTATCTAACAAGCAATGATACCTTACTGTTGTATTTTTGTAGGATTTTCATTGTGAATGATAATATATTAACCAAATTTGTATATATTATCAATTGTTCTGTGGGTTCTGTAACGTTTGTAATGTGGAGTATTGTAATTTAAAGTAGCACACAGTGTTCTATTATGAATATAAGTAATATGAATTGCTGCTTCAGCCTATAATGTAAACAGTAATTTAGTAAATGTTAGATATGCTCTTACACCTCTAAATATAGTTTTATGAGTTTGTTCTGCTATTCTGTTCTGTTACAGAGTATGATGTACTGTTAATCTTTGTTTTGTTCCTTGTGAATCTAAATATTGTTGGAAATCTTCACTAAGGAATACAGTATTGTTATCACTTTGTAAAAGCTTTATTTTAACTCTGTACTGTATAAATATTTTGGTTGTCTATTGTACATATTGTATATATGTATTGGATTTTGTTTGTAATTTGAGCATTATGTACTAACAAGTAGAATCGTCTACAATTGTTAATAAGTAGCATATGTTCTTATATGCATGCAGTTCAATAGGACCAATGATATCAATATGAATAAGATCTCCAAATTGATTTGCAAGAGGAGATTGATGTAGTTTTAGTATTAGTGTACATTTGATATTTACTTTTATACATTCAATACATTCTTTTTCTTTGTAGTTTGTTATTTTAGTTAATAGTACACTTGGTTGTGTCTTTAATAATCGTTTAATATAATTGTAACTTATATGTCCAAGGTGTTTATGTATATCATAAATAGATAGTTTGTTCATTGTTTTTAACAAATGATTATTGTACAAAATATACAAGTTATTTCTCAATCATATATGTCTGACATATTCGTTACATAATGATGTTATAGTATAATTATCATTTGTAAACATAAAAGAATAACCTTCCCTACATAGTAGCACTTGACTTATGAGGGAAAAGTTCATTTGTAGATAGTAATAGATGTTTTGTAATGTTATAACACTTCTTTCTTGTATATTCTTTGGGATTTCGATACACATAGATCTAGCTCAATTAAGAGTCATTGTTAATCTATTTACAATAGTTACAATTGTAAGAGTTATATTGTGTACATCTGTTAATCGAAATAGATAAGGAGTAGTATGTATTAATGCACCAGAATCGAGTAAATCCATTGTTTGTGTATAGGATTTATTGTTAGCTATGATTGTATTTGTAAATATGTTGGTACATACCCAGGAAGCATATTGTTCAAATTGTTTGTCCTGGTTGCTTGGAATAAGAGTATAGACATTATTGTTCATTTCAATGTTGCTTTCCTTTAATTCAACATTGTTTTTGTTTGGGTTTTCAATAATAAATGTGTTTGTTGTGTTTTCTGCAGTTTGGTTTGTTTTATACACAATGTTAGCTTGATGTTTGGTGTGTGCAAGCTTCATAGCTTCAGTAGGAGGTTTAACTGTTTTTCTACAATTGAAACATTTTGCTTTTGTCAGATTGAACAGATTTGGCAGATTGAATTTCCTCCACTTATTGACTTTATACATTGTATTAGTGTGTACATTATTCTTTGTCTGATCATTAGAATCTTGTGCTCGTTTAGCACAGTAATTGTTGTAGGCATTCTGTAATGTAAGGATTAGTTACTTTGGTTTGACTTTCTTATGTTCATCAACTGGTTTGCCTTCATTTTGGGCATCAGTAGATTGTATTATCATATTTACTATGTGTGTATATTACTCAGGAGTAGCAAGCAATATTGCTGCTTTGTATGTAGAGTTGTGTGGTGGATCACTGTTAGTAAACAGAGTTGTGTATGCTTCCTCAAGTCTGTCTAATGTATGTCCAAAATGTTTTACATGGTCTCTACAAATAAATAGTGCTGATTTGTTGATAGCCTTTTTATGTACTGTCTGAGGGTTAAAGCATTCTTCAAGCACTTTCATTAACTGAGGGATAGACATATTGAAGTGCATATAGTTTGCTAATATTGTGTCAGTAATGTTATTAACTATGCATGCATGAATGGCCTTAGCCATCTCCCTCTCAGCTTTGTTCTGTGGTTCATCCTTTAGTAAGTGTTCGAAGCACATAGCTGCAACACTAGAAACAATGCAGTAGTGCCACATCTTGTAGTTCACTTTGGTCTTAAGCATTGTAATGTTTTGACCAAAGTATTTAGGTACATTGGCTGGTTTACAGTGTGTATCTGTATGTGGGGGAACCATGATGCAAATGTGTGCAAATGTATGTGAGTAAAGGGTTTAGAGTGTACAGTGGATGTGTGTATGCAGGGAGCTCAAGGCTCATAACCTGTTGAGAGGGAAAACTTAAGGGGGGCACACATAGACAAGGGGTGAGGTGACAATTGACTGCTCAGTGTCTCTCATCCTTATATTGTATGTATTCTAACTGAGACATTATGAAGTCATCGTCTTGTGGTTCGTCCGTTGATAAACTAATCATCTCATAATAACTTGCTTTGTCGATCAAGACACAATTCTCATATTTTCTCTGATAATGTTATATATAGGCATAATGCAGCTCTCAATGAGCTGCAAAACCATTTGCATATTCTTTAATGCTACATAAACTTGAAAGGACTGTGAGGTTAACAGTAACTTCCTACATCGACTCAGATGCAGCGTACCTAGTATAATAGGCGGGTGGTTTAAATGGAAAGTTTGGTGCTTGTATTGTATCATTTGGTTATGCCCCAGAAGCGGATAAAGGCGCCAAGGAACCGAAAATGAAGAGGGCGAGATATTCAAAGGAAGGGAGACGCATAACCCATGTAGTGGTTCAATGGTGCAGAAGCACCTGCACTCATTATTTAATATCTCCAGCATCTCATCACAGTTCAATGTGTTTTACTTAGCCAAAATAATTTAAAAAACTTGGCATCTACTGTACCTTGAGTGACCATTCATTGCACTACTATGAATATTCAATATCAATGTAGGTAGATATGGTTCCCACTTTGGAAGTTTGCAATATTCAAACTGAGATACTATCTGTCCTTCGTTGAGGAGCCGGTTTAACTGTGCAAAGGCCCGGAGGTCCGAATGAATCGACACAGTAGTACCACGTACCTAAATGGAATCAATAAAAGTCGGAGTGTATAAATTTCTTGGATAGATCACTATTGAGCTGCAGTTGCATATTAACAGTGCTCGGATGCGTCGGTTCTCAAGGTCGATTAAGTTTCCTAATTTTAGATCTTATGCTTTCATTGCCAAAGGTGAGTTTGGTATCACGTGTATCTTTGCGGGATAGCAGATGCAAACATGTTCATTCTGATCCCAGTTACACACTCCTCGCAGCGCCATGGTACGAATAGCAGGCAAATCATCCTACAGTGTCACCTGGACATTAATTCTCAGAAATACTACATTGCCAAAGGAACTTATAGTGAGCCTAATAAATATATAATGCGTTCTCGGAACTAAATTTCCCTGAACACTGAATATTGATGGGTCCAAGGATAACCGATGAATCATGTTGAGTTGAATGGAACTCCCAACCAGTCCCATGTGCCGTTCATGAGCGGTGTCTTCTTGGGATCTACACCTTCCGGGGCAAGAAAGTCATAAAGAGAGGCACTCAGATCAATGTCGCGATCCGGGCAATCACCACACTGCATTCATTTCAATCATAAAAGACTAGGACAATAACATATCAAACGCAGACGTACATAGCCAACAACTTTTGCGACCGCTGATTTAGTTGTATCGTTAAATTTGGTGCGAACAACAACGTTCCTGCCACAGTTTTTCAAAGTACCGTTCTTATATTGCTGGAAAGAAAAGCGTGTCAGCATGCGTGGATACTTTGCAGCGTAGATGCATGTCCCTTACCTGCGGAGCCACGAGGACCAGCTTTAAACGGGTTTACTGTTCAGAAGGTGTATGATAGATAGTATCGATGCGAAGACTCACATATTTATCCGATGTCCATTTCAGTCCGCAATCACTACCATCGATTTAGAGAGGAGCGCGGGTTCAGGTGAATGAAGTGAAAGGACGCACCCAGTGAATTTGTAATTGTCAGGCACTCTGAAGTAGCCAGTGTTTGTATCGTATCGTCTATACAGAATTTTAGCCATAGATGAAGGAGCCAGGGCGAGGCTGGCAGCAAAGAGTAAAGAGGCGATATGCATGGCAGGATGGGACAGTCAATGAGGATTGCAAGCACTTGGAAGGATGATGCATATGCACTTATAAAGCCCATTATGGGATCCAGTTCCTTTGCAGAGTCAAGCATTGATATTGACGATAGATGCAAACTAAGCCTTCCTAAGTCGCAGTGTACATGCTCTACGTGCAGCGTTACAATACAAACAGAAGAGTAATCATCGAATAAAGTCACCAGACATTTTTATTCCCAGAAAATATTACACTAACAAATAAAATTCTAGAACTACGCCTAATAAATATATGGAATTCTCTTCATTCTCATTTCCATAATGACAGATGGACTCCGAGATGGCTGATGAATCATACACTGAGATGAACACAGTTCACAACCAATCCCATGTGCCATTCAAGAGTGGGTGGTTCTTCTTAGGATCTGTTCCTTCCGGTGCAAGGAAGTCATATAGAGCCGCACTTAGATCAAGATCGCGATCCGGACAATCAGCGCACTGCATTTAAAGTAAGTCATTCATGGTTCAGCCAGTGTCATGTCGAAACAGACGTACATAGTCGACAACTTTTGCGACGGCCGCTTTGGATGACCCGTTGAATTTGGTACGGACAATGACGTTCCTGCCACAATTGGTGTGTGTGCCGTTTCTATATTGCTAGAAAGCAATTGTGAATCAGCATTGATACATTGCAACGTGCCTGAATCCCCCTTACCTGTAGAGCCATGAGGACCAACTATCAAGAGATGTATTGTTTCAGTTAAAATATAATGGAAGATTTAATGTGACACTCGACTCACGTATTTATCCGGTGTCCATTGTATTCCGCATTCCCTAACGTCATTTCCGAATGTCAGCGTAGCTCAAGTGCCTGCCGTGATAAGACGTACCCAGTTCCTTTGACGGATTCTGGCACCCTGAAGTAGCCAGTGTTCGTATCAAACCGCCGATGCAAGAATTTAGCCGTAGCTGATTGAGTTAGAGTGAGGCCAGCAGCAACGAGCACAGTAGTGATACGCATGACAAGATAGTAATTTCAATTAGGATTGCAATAACATGGAGAGAATGTCCATGTACTTTTAAAGGCGTAATGTGGTAAGGAACCGTAGGAAGCAAAGTGTTCACAATTGGCTGAACCTACTTTGCCAAGGAGCGAGATCTGGGATAAGATTCATGAAGCAGTAAACAACAATATGTTAGATGTCTCAGGTCTAGTCCATAGATCGGTTAAGCACTGGGCAGACTTAGAGGGCAACCAGTGTAAGGGTTATAAAGAGGAATTGAAGAACCTCACTACTGAATCGGCATGTAGGAAAGAAACAGCAGAATACCTATCTGGGTTATCTTCTCATCAGACAGTGTTTTGTGTGCAATGTAAGATGGTCTTGGCGTGGAAAAGAAGACGGGTAATCGCTTAGTCAACTTTTGTTTTGCCAGAGAAAATGCAACATTGCAATACTTGTCCTCCAAGGTCTATGTATTGTATGTTCTTTAGTTAAAATACCTGAAGGATATTGGGAACCATTAGCAGTAACTAATGAATTTAGAAGCTCGACGGAGGCAACTCTAATAACGGAAGAAGGAATTTTGGCTTCAGCAGATATTGTGTAATTTGCACTAATGAGATGTAAACAGTAAACCACTGGTATATAGTAATGTTACATGTAGTTTGACATGGCATGACGCGGAGGAAAGATCGTAATGTAAGATGATAGTAAACGAGAGGTAGTATAGAATCGACCCGAGTTAATCCTCACTTCTTTCTGTGCGGCGTTGGATTTGTAGTAGTATCTCGGTATTCGATACTCCTATTCAAACGAATCTCTGCCTGTATTTCAGGAGGTAAGATGTGGGTGCACCATAGACTAAAGCACCTGTGAGGCTGTGACTGAGATTGATCCCGATCGTCGCACCGGCATTCATTCTCGAATTCGTATGCGGGCTCTTCCTCCGCCTCGACCGTCTCATTTATAACCGGCTTTGAGCGTGGCGGAGGTCCATAGAGTCTGATGAGGCAAGGGTTAGTTGTTTACTACAGAAGTAAGAGAGGAAGGGATGCATACGCATCATTCCAAGTGCGGGCCATAGTGTAGAAAAGAAAGGGTTTACACAGTGATTGACAATGTATAGAATGTCTTGTTTCGGGCTCAACGAACGCGAAGAGATGATGATGGGTAGGGCACTGAAAGGAAGAAAGGCGAGTGCGCCGGGCCTTTATATATGTCCGGGCCACACAAGACAAAAGGCCAGCCGGGATTTGCCGAGCTGTAAGTAACTTGAAGAATAGAATGCCTTTGTATTTATCATGCCCATGCGCAGCTTGAGCGAACCTTTTTGTTCCGGCCGTGGCTGTGCTACTCACATTTATTGAATTAGTCCTGTCTAAATGGTGATGTCGATCCTGCATTCAGTTTTGAGGCCAGCATCGGATAGCCTTAAAGCAATGGTTAATTTGCTTAATGATGGCTTGGAAAGACGTTGCATTCAAATCCTTCTGTGAACAATTGTCGTATCTGCCGTCGAAAAGTGACCACATAAATGTGGAAGTTTACCGAACCAACATTAGAATTATGTTGCTATTATTGTATTCTTATTGATTAACGACTGTTAGTTGAATAGACATGCTAACAAAGTGCTGACTGTTATCGTTAATTTCAGCCGAGCACTGGTAGGAATGAGACAGAAATGCATACCAAGTCCCATCTCTCGCTCAAGTAATATGGAGACCACTGGAACGTCCATACTACACGTCTCTCCTCGGTCGTCCAATGCCAATGCCACTAGACCACTAAAAGTCTCTTCCTTCGTTCCAAAGGCAATCGTTGTCAGGTAAACATGCTGCTCTGTCAAATTTGACTCTATTGTCTAGTCAAACAATGGCTTATTAGAAGCTAGCGAGCGTTCCGGAGACAAACTCCATACCTGAGTTGAAACGACTATACGCTTCTCCGCACCAGTATCTAGTAAGAACCCTATACGCACTGTTCTCGGAAGGTTGTCGGTGTGAGGATACGTTTCCCGCTGTAAGCACGGACAAGTACATCGGAACTGGAGCGTCACGTCATAGCGTTGGCCCTGCAGATCCAACGAGTCCAGGCTAAAATTCGCGACTATATTTCCTTCATTATGCTTGCATTCATGGACATCACCACTAGCACTGCAAGTATTAGCTCCTCATACTGAAAAATAGGCAAATAGCGCTCACTAATCAGAGAAGTACAATGGAATTTCAAGGCGCCTCGCAGGTGGCTTTTGCAGTAGACGGACGGAGGCACATATGGATATGAGCACAGCGAGGATGAAGAAGATACTCGAGCTGGCCGTCATTGCAAGTGAGATGCTCGTCGAAGTAAGAAAGCGGAAGTGCTGGAAAGTATCGTGCATGTTCGTGTGCGCCAGCTTGAATTCAAAGGCAGACATGGTTATCGCAGGACCCACCAGCGTGTCTCAAGATGAAACTGCGGTTCTGTCACTGCATTATGCAGCTACACGTTTATTTAATGAGTTCAAGTTCGTAAGAAGGTGGCTACCTCGCACGGAAGGCCACCACAACGCACCTTGAAACAGCTACTTGACAATGAACAGTCGCAAGCGCGTCGTCCACGAGAGGAGGAACAGTGTGGTACAACACGAGTTGCATTATGTTGCAACATGTCTCGGTATTACTCTGAAAGACACAGGCGAGTGTAGCGTACGTAGTAAACTTGGTAGACTAGACCAAGTGATGGTTTTCCCGCCCGAAAGTCTGACGTAAAGTTGCAGGTGAATGAGTCATTCATTCCCACGTACTGGCGTCTTCTATCTTACGGCGCCGTCGCCGTACCTCTATGTCGCGACTCACAAAGGTTTATTCTCGCTTTGCCGTAAAGTCACTAGCACAACTAGACGGGATCTATATTAACAGGACTCTATTCGCACAAGAAATCTCTCTGTGTGTAGCCCGTACACGTAAAGTACCTTTTCTGATACATACATATTACATACAGTATTATAATGGTATCCGTCAAGGAGCGTTTAATCACAAGTGCTCAATGTGAATGATGGTGACAAAGCTTCGAAGATCCAGCTGTGGTGGTACTATTTACTCCTGCAGGGACAGTCGCGGACGAAGTATAGCCTGGGGCACTTGAGTTGCCAGGGTTAGCTGTGGAATTCGCGGCTCCAGTACTTCCAGGACCAGTAGAGTTCGGAGCTCCAGTACTTCCAGGACCCGTACTTGGTGCTCCAGTTGTGGAAGCATTGGTTACTGTTGTGCCGCCTCCGCTTCCGTCTTTAAATTTCCAACTTCCTGAAATATGGCCAGCTCCTTGGTCAGCAAAAAAGCTGAAAAGCGATGGAGTCAAGTCAAGCCCTCCGAATGGACATCCCGGACACTGGGATACGCAGATGAGTCAAAAGATTTTAATCGTTTCGAGGTACTATGACTGACACTGTCTTTTATAGTAGCATCTTTTGTCTTCCCGTTCGCTGTGATGGTTATTTCTTTGTTACAGTATTGTCCATTCCCGAATTGCTAATTCAAGTCAGTGAGTTCTGTTCATATGAACAAGAACAGGGAATGTGCTTACCGCGGTATTCAAAGCAAGTATCTGGCACCAACAATTATTAGGTACGAACTCTCGCCGAACAAATATCACTCACAGGCTGATTGTCATTATTCGTTTCGCCGCATGCTCCCCTACACGTTCACAGTGAGACTCCTCTGTTTGTTCGAAATAATGGGGCCATACTCACAATCCAGCGTTATAGAAAGTGATTCGAGCATTTGAGAATTCCTGTTGGGCAACTGCTAGAAGAGTGAGGGCAGAAAGATACGCAAGGAGAACCGATAACATATTGTGTCTCGCCCTCGGCACGAATGCACGAATACGTTAGGTCTTGAGACGTTAGACAAGCTTGACGGAAGGGAGACGATAGGGTGCGTACTTGCTAGGTGCTTCTTGCAAACTCACTCATGGCCGGCTCGTGCTGCATTTTGCCCATCTTGTTCAGCAGTAGAATCGCAATGGGATTTCTTTCGTGCCTGACAGTCAACATCCAAACGTTACGTCGCCATCACTAATTTTGATCTGCCGCTCGTTTGTCTTGGTATTCTGCAAAGTCAGCCTGATACAAAATGCAGTCTTGTCACTGAATCCTACTGTTTACGCGAAAGAATCACGTGAACCGGATGACACTGAACTTTGCAGACAACCGCAATGCAATATTACCTCCTTTGATAGCTAGGGAAAGCTGAAACCTCCCATACAACTGTTGCTACGCTGGAAGTATGACACTTGGCAAGAGCGACTCGTGACCAGCGTAGTTTCTGTCAGAGTTGTTCAAGTATCACCATTGTCTCGCGGAATATCATCACTTTGTCGCTCATTGCGAGTCATTGACGCCAGGCGTCCCTGTCCTATCTTGTGGGACACATGGCAATTCCCTTGAAGATCTGCCTAGGTGAATCTTATCGGTTGTGCTGTTATTATTATTCTCATCCTTGCTCGCCCATCATAGCAACACCTCTGTCGTTGTGCATCACTTTGGCACCATCGTTTAGTCGAAAAAGACACCTCTTACAACAAGTATCCAGCATTCCAGACATTCTTCGCCTCATGTACTAGTCAACTTTGCCGTGCTCTTTTATGTAATCCCTGGACTTTAAACCTGCTCGCGCATATTTTGAATATATGGCAAGTAATGATACTCGATGTTCTGTAAGTGGATTACGTTTGTGCATTTTGTATGAGAAAATACTAATAGTGCCCTGTTGGTGTCTCATGATTGGAAAGCACCAGGGCATGTCATTTTCTACAATCAGCAGTAGTGTATCTAATTCTATCTATCTGTCTATGTATTGGGCTCTTCGGAAACCCTATATACTTTACACAATGCCTTACCGCCTTCTACCACTCGATTTTCAAGTTGCGGTAGTAGGAGCAGTCGCGTTAGTGGTAGCGGACGTGTTACCGCCGCCGCCACCGCCACCGAAACTCCATGACCCAGTCACAGTCCCACTAGGCAAAGGCGCAAGTTGCGCGAAGACCGACGGCGTCAAATCTATATCGTTTGCTCCGCAGCCCATGCACTACAAAGAAGGCATGTTTATGCAGACGACAGTAGCAGCACGAGAGATAGCTTACCTTATCCTTCACAGTAGCCGTGGCAGTTTTGCCACTGAATGTTGCCACGATAGTCTGGTTACAATGTTCACCGTTGCCGAATTGCTGACGGGTCTCTGTAAGTATTGTCTATTTTTATCAGATTGTCGAGACTCACCGCCTGACTCAAAGCGACGACCTATATGATATTGCGTCAGTCACTTGAATGAATGACTATGATATTAATTAATTACTCACGAGATCAGCATCCGTATTGTTCTGACCACATGCACCTCTGTGTGTTCGAAATCGTGAGATGTGTATCAACTGAAATACCTTCATACTCACGTGCTGGCGTTGAAATAGGTTATACGAGCGTTCGAAAACTGACCACCAGCGGCAGAAGCGGAGGGATTAGTGCTATTACTGGCAGTGCTGCTTGCACCTCCCGTCGTCGTCGTGGTCTGTCCCATTACAAGCATTGGAATGGCAACAGCAAGCAAGCCGGCGATACTTGTACTCCAGGAAATCATGTCTGGATCATCAATTCACGAAGCGCGTCGAAGTCCGATTATACGATCGTGTCACTCAAGGACTAGTGGGACGGTATTTCTCTACCCTCCTGTCTGCTGCTCATGCCTCGCATATAAAGGCGACACGGTGTCCTATACAAAGTGCTTCGTGCATCCTTCTCTTTTGACTCAGGCAAAGACAGAAAGAACGACTCGACGCAGTGCATGAGTACAATGATACATCGATTTCGTGTCAAATTACTAGTATCGTTACGCTTGCATGCTCCTTATGTATGATCTGGACGTTTACTTTGCATCTGAACCTTTTGAAAGGCTGAACATAGAAGGAATTACTCGCGGTTCGTGCCTTGGGGTACTGCAAAGCTGCACTGTTCGCAAAATGGGGTGCACGTTGGCTTTTGGTCAATCCTTCCTCCCACACACACACCAATTCCTTACAGTCAACAATGGTCTTAAACGAGCGTCCAGTAATTATAATCGTGCTGAGTGGAAAGGTGGACCCGTGTATGCGCTGAAGAATGTATGCTGATCGACACGCTGAGTACCTGTGAACAGTGAACACTGGGCAAAATGATTAAGCATGTACAAGCACAAGTCCTGCAACTCAAGTGTTAGAGGTAATCAGTAATACCAAATGGAGCGGGGAAATTCAGAAATTATCCCGTGCATGCATGTCCAAGTCTTTGGAATCCGAAATGAAGCTGCACACTGATATTAGCACCTTTTTACCTTTCCTAGGCCTGATCTGAGCTTTTTGTTGCCACCCTAGCCAGACTGTTTGCAAATATTTTGTACTGGCAAAATTCAGGAAGTCTGACGTTAGACGACCTTACAACATCTCCACCATCTCATGTGAAATACATAGTCTGAAATCATGGCCTTTTCTGTAAGGTGGCGGCAAGGTAATAAAAATAGTCTGAAACGATGCAAAGCTGCTACAAGGACACCCACAAGGGGAGTGTCAGAGTATCATTGCGAAGTTGCCTATTGTCGTGGACGAGATAATGCCTGGAAGTGGTATGCGCTCCCTATAAGTGAACATGTCGTCCAAGGACCTCAGAGTAGCAAATCCGAGCAACCTTTTTGTAGAGTAGATCCATCGAAATTGGGAAATGAGACCCCTTTACTGTTCTTAACATATTGTAATTGTAGTTACCGATATTAGCCTAATAAACAGGGTATACAGTAATTGCTTGAATAAAGGCTTCAACATTGCCAGTTTACTGAATGCACCTGTGAGTTTGCTTAAATATAAAGAAGGCTGATGGTGATTGCCAGTGGCAGATAAGTTCTTGCTAGAAGGCTGTGTTGGTACACATACTGATTGACATGGAATCCTGTCCACGTTACAATTCAAGAAAAGGCTTTCTTTATAAGGAGAGACGTTAGGATGTCCAGAAAGCAGAGGTTTTGTAGGACAAATATACTTTGTAATGTTGTTTTACCTTCTCTGAAAATCTAGATACAAAAGGTATAGAGTTTGTGAGGCCAATAACTTAATTGCACAGACTACTGTTTCTGTATTTGTAAATAGTGTATTTAAAATATAGACCCGGGAGAGACAGCTAGTGAAGTCCGAATGCTTCATCAGCTATGGATTGTATCTAATATCTATTATTAGCAAGAGATCATTTTACCGGTTAGTTAAGAAGTCTAAGAAGAACTGGTCTTGCACCCTCCACTCCCCTGACCAGATGCTGAAGTAGGGGAAGTCGATTTTCCATCTGAAGTCTTGGTCGCTGAGGAATGACTACTGCCAGAATCGGGTTTGGAACCAGAAGGTGAAGTTGCACTTGCGCCTGAGCCAGAGCCTGTGCCTGTTGCAGTTTCTGGAACCGAGCCCGTGTGTGAACTGGAGCCAGAGCCAGAGCTTGATCCAGTCGACGTCGAGTTACTGCCTGAACTACCACTACCGTCTTTGAAGCTCCATTCGCCAGTTAAAACACCTTTGTCCTCAGACGCAAAGAAGTCAAAAAGTCCGCGTGAGAAGTCGAGTCCACCGTACGGACAACCAGGACACTGAAAGCAAATGGTAAGTGTACAAATCCAGAGTTATTTCAATGCGCAAATGGCCCACCTCGTCCATTATTGTAGCGTCATGAGTCTTTCCACCGTATGATATTGTAATCTCTTTGAAGCAGTTTGGTCCTGGATAGCCTGAACCGAATTGCTATAAATGACAGATTCTGTCGGTGCTCGTAGGGATGAAAGGCAAACTACACACCTGCGAATTTAGGGCAACAATCTATATGGAAGACGATGAGTATTGTCAAACACACATCAAAAGATATTATTTCATACAAAGTCACTCGGTTTGCTTGTCTTCCCGCATGCACCTCTGAAAAAAATAACATGTTAGAAAAATTCAATGGGGAGCAGGGGGAGACAGCATACAGTCCAACGTCATAGAACGTAAAACGTGCATTCTTGAACTGTCCCTGCCCTGAGCTTGAGGACGACCCGGATCCGGTCGTCGAGGAAGGGCTACTAGAGTCAGAGGATGTTCCAGTACCAGTCTGCAAGCTGGAAGCTTTCGTGGGAGATGCTAAGGTATTAAGTGGGAACGTAGAAGCAATGAGGGCAGCAGTAATGATACTCTGTAGAAACATATTCAAGTAGTGGCTGGTGGAATTAGGCTAAAGGAGTGTTCACTGTGGTATTAATACTGTTGAGAAGAGTTACAATAGTCCCGGACTCCCCTCTCGGCCTGGTCTTTAAAGCCTATTCGCAATGTCAGGCCCCAGGGACATTGCAGAGCACTCAGTTCACATGAGGACAACGGAGGTCTTAATATTCAGCGCATACTTGAAAACTGAGGTAGCATGGTTGCAATACCAGGAGATCTCGGGCAATAACGCAGGACAGCTCCGTTGCAAAGGGCTGTCGTACAACAAAGAAGAACACCTGTCTTGAACACAACTCGAGAAGCCTGCAGACCACAGAGTGCACATTACTCAAGGGCTGCCTGAGTTGACTCGTCGTTCGAGCCGAGCTATACCTCAAAATAACATCCTTTGCACTACGTGTGCAGGTAAAAAAAGGACAACTCGCGTTTGAACGCCGAGCTCCTGCTCCTGCCCGTACTTGATTGCCACACTTCTGCAATGTTTTTGCTCTCATAGTATACAGAAATTTGAAGACACAAGCAGATGAGATGAAGACGTGACAACGTTCCATAGTGTGGGTCCAAGTCAGTTGGATGTATCTGAGCCAGTATCTGTCTAGTACTTTGCAAGAATCCAAGAAGCGATAAAAACGAAGGAAAGAAACGTGCTGCACCAAGTCCGAAAAGCCCGAAGTAATGCGTGGGAAAGGAATATCAAGACCGACTTAAATGTTTTCAACAAAATAAAACAATTCGAATTTGAGTCGACAGACGAGAGAGAGACGCTCAGGTGATCGATTCTTTGAAGAGGACGAATGAATGATGACTCGTAACTTGCAACTGTCGGGTCCACATCATGAGGAGAGTTGGCCCTGAATAAGCCAATGAGTATTTACAATGGAACGTTCGACCCAAGCCACAACACCATGACTTCCTCATTATCTAACTGCCGTATTAAGGTGGTCCCGCGCACTATTGAAGAAGATAAACGTACCTATAGGTATACGCCATCCGAAAGCGTTCCAGTAAACGTATTATGCATTAGTGACGGCACCTGCAAGCTCCTTAGATGAGTTTGGTCAGTTTCAAAGATAAGCGCAGGGTCTCCATCTTTGAAGTCTACGGGTAGTGTGATCGTGTCGGTCAGATCATGCAGGGTTAGGAAACGTGAAAAGAGATGATAGAGTATCGTCCGAACAGACATCGACAGAAGATGTCGAGCAAAGTAGTTCTGTTACTTTCGTAAGTCTGTAGGAACATTGTGAGCCAGATAGAAAAGGGACAGAAGTTGTTACCTTATGTTAATAAGCTTCAGTCTACTGAATGCAAGGACCAGTGGTCTAGTAGTATGATTCCTTGTTAGGGTTCAGTACTCTAAACTTCCAAGTATGTTTATAAAGAAGTATATATTCTAAGAATATATACAATCAGGTATATTACAGTTAGATGTAAATAACACTTTAAAATGAGATATTAATTTCTTAGTTAATAATGAAATAGAGATTTATTATTATCTTAAAATACTGAAACATAGTTCTATATAAGAACTTTGGTTTAAATTAGTTATTCTGAAAGACAACAGTATTAAGAATACAAAGGAACACTTTTAAGAGTTATAGTAACACATTACTTACTAATTATAATAACTTTTGTTACTTATTTGTATAAGTTTTACTGTCATTTTCATAAATATTGTCACACGTGTGATTCGTGATTTTCGTCACACTAAGTACACTCAAATACAAAATCTATCATAACTCAACTAATACTTAACCAAATTACATGATCTAAGTTGTAAAAAATATACTTTTAAAGTGTCTTTCATATCCCAGAAGAAATAAAGTAAAATGATCAAAATTTGAGTAAGATACAACACAATATGTGAGTTTTCCCTATATTTCATGTATATGAGTTTTCCTGGCCCTAAAACTGATTGTACACTACTATAAACTAGTCTAAATGAAGAATATAACTTTATTGTTAATTTACATATTGAATTCTAACTAGGATACAG
>NW_006760400.1:520167-543883 GCF_000271605.1 Fomitiporia mediterranea MF3/22 | reverse complement strand
ATTGTGTTGTATCTTACTCAAATTTTGATCATTTTACTTTATTTCTTCTGGGATATGAAAGACACTTTAAAAGTATATTTTTTACAACTTAGATCATGTAATTTGGTTAAGTATTAGTTGAGTTATGATAGATTTTGTATTTGAGTGTACTTAGTGTGACAAAAATCACAAATTGCACGTGTGACAATATTTATGAAAATGACAGTAAAGAAAATCTTAAAAATATACTTATAAGTAATATAACTTAAGTTTTTTTAATAAAATTTATTTAAAAAACAGTTTGACTGTATTATTAGTTATAAAACTATTACTTTAGTGAAATGTTCTAAAAATAGGCCCCAACCAGGAATTGAACCTGGGACCACCTCGATCTCAAGAAACTCACACAACTTTTAAGTGAGCCAACCCTAACAAGGTATCATACTACTAGACCATTGGAGCACACAGCTAAATGAAAGAATATGAGTTATAATAACTATGTCTACAAGATACTTCTACTTATTCTCAATCCTATCTTTTTGTCTCCCCTGAAAGACCTGTGTCACCTGTTGTCAGAACAGAGAAATAACATGCAACACGTGATACCCGTGCTACAATGGGCTATTTCTACTGATCATGAATAAGTACAAATGGAACGTGTTTTCGTGTCTTCTCATTCAACTGCAGCAAACACGTTCATCTCACCGTGTATACTTCGGGGACTCACAGGCTACAACGCTGTATCTCTGTCGTTCAATGTCGCTCTTCTTTACCTTTTATGTATCTGCCTCTTGAAGAGCTATGCACGGGTGCAATGGTATTTCAATTAGTTGCTCTCCTCGCTTCTGTGAGCTCATCCACCGTGAGTACATAGTAACCAAATATAGCTCCGACACATGAATGTAGTCGCGCGAGTCAGCGATGGCGATGCTTCTTTTCATAAAATAACACTTGAACAGCATCCGTCCACACTCTTCACTTGAAATGCATACAATGTTGCTCACTCGCTCGTGCCACTTAGCCGGTTTCTACGGCTTTCTGTCGCTCCCGAATATGAGCTTGTGTTGAAATAGGGTGCATATAAGGGCTCTTGGGTGCTTTGCAACAGTCACCAGTGATCATAGCTTGACTGGAAAACATGTATAGTCTTCTGAGTGTCTTTGCTCTGACTTTCGCACTCTCCGCAGCACACCCTGCTGCTGACTCGGCCCTCCATCGACGCGCTATATCTCAAGACCTCCTCGATACTCTCACTCGTTTCACCAAGTTCGCCTCGGCTGCGTACCAGGCGAACTGCCCGAGTCCAGTCGGAACTACGCTTGTCCAGCAGGTACACTCCTACCATCTAAACGGATTGCACGGATTTCTCATCCTTCTCATCTAGTTTAACAACGATACAACAAATACACAAGGGTTCATTGCTCGCGATGATACTAACAAGCAAATAATCGTCTCGTTCCGCGGTAGTCAACAGCTCCAAGATTTCGTCACTGGTTCGTTTGATTCACTCATGCAATGCCAGTATCTTACCATCCTGCAACAGATGCAGACATCGTCCTCACTCCATTCACCTCACCAGGTGTCCAGGACACCAACAACGCGCGCGCACACAGCGGATTCCTCTCTGCCTTCAATAGCGTTGCCCCTACAGTCATCTCAACCGTCTCTCAGCAACTCTCAGCAAACCCAGGTTTCTCACTCATCTCTACAGGCCACAGTCTCGGGGCCTCACTTGCAAGTCTTGGAGGCGTTTCACTCGCTTCGAACTTCCCAGGTACACCATTGCAAGTATTCACGCTTGGTCAGCCAAGGACTGGGGACCCTGCGTATGCACAACTTGTTGAGAACCTCGTTGGAGGGGATAACACATTTAGGGCTGTCCATACGACTGGTGGGCATTTTCTTTCAATTTTCTCGAATGATTTGCTGATGAACGTTTGTAAAGATGGCGTTCCTACAATCATCCCTCAGAGCTTCGGTTATCGTCACCAGTTCGTCTGTTCTCGCTCCTCCGCCTACCTACTTTCTCAACACTCTGTACTTTAGTACAACAGAGTTTTGGAACTTCCAAGATCCCTGTGCGCTCTCCAGTCAATCCCGTTCTACAAGCGTTATTATTAATACATAATATTTGTAGCAATTGCTGCTAATGTAAAGCAATGCGTTGGAGAAGAAGACCCAACGTGCTCCGACTCGATCCCTTCAATGGGTATTGACGCTGCGCATTTGGTGTACTTTGGACAAGGTCAGTCCTCCTTCTTTCACTTTCCTGAAGATCAATGTAGCTAATGCATCATGACATTGCGTTAAGTAATGGGTCTCGATCCGACCCTGTGTAACTGACCCAACAATAGTATAGGGATCTGGAGAAGTTTGTCGATACTGAGTCTAGTATATGTACTTGTTGGCTGTATTCAAAATGACTACCTTTGCAAGATAGTAAATATGGCAAGAATGATGCAAGCATGTTGTACATGGCTTCCGGTGTAACTGAAGTGAGTAGACTGTAGATTGAATGTCAGAAGAGTCACAGAAGTATTGACTTTTCTATTAGTTAACCCAGGAGAAATCATGATAACAATGCAATTAGAGAGAAACAAATGAAGTAAAATGACAATCTACATGAAGTAAGGTCCTATGAATGCCACGACACGGCTGAGTCTGAATAAATAGGCGGAGGCTCATCTGCCGCACGTCGCTCCTGCACAATCCGCTCCACTGTTTGTCTGAGAGAATTAAATTCCGAGCGGAGTGCTTCGACCACTGGTGAACGCTCTGTGGCTGCCGCCTGCGAGCTAGGCACCGTCGAACTTTGTGTACACGGTCCAGTTGTATCCAGGATAGTTGACTGGAACTTTTCGTATGTTCTTGTCCCTTCCTCACGCTGAAACTCAGTATCATGGAACGAGGTGTCATCCGGCGACGTTGGCGATAAAGGAAAGGGTTGAACGAACCCAGCTGGTTCGATTTTGCTTGTCGTTGGACTACGATTTGCGTTTCGCCGTGCTCGACGCTTGCGCCAGAAGAAATATAGTCCGAGGGATAGGAAGGCAACAATAGCTACGCATGCTACGACTAGTCCTGCGATAAGACCGGCTTTCGGTTTACTCGAGCCGGATGATCCGTTCGAGGACTGCTCGATGAATGGTACGCTCACTGATTTTGATGTCGTACTAAGACATTTTGATAAACGCGAATTGAATGAGTGAAGTGGAGCAGAAACGTAAATACTCACTTCAGAGCAAGCAATGCAAATATTCCGCCCTGAGCAGGGCTGAGTCCGAGATGAGCTCTTCGAAATGTTAGAATCGTGGCGAGAGGAGCGTACCTAGCTATACCCGTACTTGTTCCCGGCCCACCGAGACCCGAAACAGGGTCATACATCGATGTAAAAGGTACACTATTAAGGTTATTTGATGCGTAGGCGTGTATCTGAGAAACTAGGAGATCCCGAGTTGCATTACTATTCGCCGTTGCTGCGGTAAACATCATCGAGTCTAGAGTCATGAAGTTCGGGCATTAAGTGCTTGGCTATGAACACGGCAGACACTTACTTGTTGTCGTGTTTTGACCTGGTGAGTTGCTCAACGGTATCCCGTATTTTAGGGAACCTATAAAAATGAATTTTCAGGGAAAATTCAGCGCGAGGAAATAAATGCTGCTAACCAGCTTCGTTCTGATAGAATCCAGTTAACAGCGTATATACTGAGTCTGGGACCAAATTGAGGCGCAGTAGCCTGTCAGCATATAGGTCGTACATCATTCCACTTGAGCTAGAGTTCCCATAAAAGAAGTTGACGTGTGACGCAGAGACAGCCTGGTCTTGCCACAATTGCAAGGCGGAACTCGCCGTCGCCTGATAGGCAAATTTGAACTTTCAGTCGCAGACTAAATGTAAAAGTTTGATAGGATTACTTACGCTTAAGTTCTGTTGGTCGCTCACTAAACCAGCTAGTTCAGCGACTCGGGCCATTGCTGCAATCCCGATAATTCCTTTCAATGCAAGATCTGTTTGATTGGGACTTGTGAAATCGGTATTTGCACTGAAGTCTCCAGATGATCTAGGAGCACCGCCGTAAGATAAAACCGTAAGACTAACCGAATAATCTTACTGATTGAAAGGAGTAATCGCGTTGCCACTCAAGTAGATCGCCCAGTTT
This sequence comes from Fomitiporia mediterranea MF3/22, assembly GCF_000271605.1. Lineage (NCBI taxonomy): Eukaryota > Fungi > Basidiomycota > Agaricomycetes > Hymenochaetales > Hymenochaetaceae > Fomitiporia > Fomitiporia mediterranea. The sequence continues at coordinate 539,744 of NW_006760400.1, read as the reverse complement.
CGCATCAGGTTGTACTATAATGACGTGTCAGATGAATTATGCAGCCAATGCATGAGTGACCTACATGTCTCTGGATCAGCGTACCGTTTCCTGAGGCCAACGAGTATGCCAAAATCATAATAATCATGTTCGCAGATTCTATTCGAGTAAAGGCAAATTAGGAACGACTCTCCATACACGCAAGGAAGTGGCTACCATCAACGCCATAAATGTGCGGAGTATTAATGTCACCGGCGGTCGCAAAGGGATATGTAGAACCTAGATGGAAGTGTTAAGTCATGCTACTTTTCCGATAAGGGATAGAATACCAATATTTCGTGCTGCATACGGCAACTTGTAGGCAGGAGAATCCTGGAACTCGAGGAGAGGCTCGAGAAGGCACCTCCCTATCTCAGGATTAAGATATAGGAAAGCAGGGAACGCAGCATAAAGTGCATCCACGTTATTCACACTCGCTAAAGTCCTGTTAAACCGCCAGTAGTCAATTTTTGTAGAAGTGAGAAGGAGAAACCATAAAGTACATACCCGTTATCAGAACCGACACTCCCGAGATTTTTCATGAAGATTTTTACATCCGAGGTATCCCATGTACCACCCGACGATGGAGGAATTGTGATGTCCATAGATCCCATTGCCTGACGCGCACTTAACGCGAGGAGATCTGCGTATTCGGTTGAAAAAGTTTCCCCATCTGCCCGAATCTGCGTGTCAAGAGCTTGTGCTGCGGACGATGCTCGCGGAAAGTCGTCTAGCACAACCTTTGCCTGTACAACCAAGTGTATAAGGACTCCCAAAGGCTTGATAGAAGGTATTCACATACAGCAGTGACTGGATCACTAATCTCCGAAGCAAAATACGGGCTCCTGTTCTCAAATGACCCTTCTGGTGTTAGACGTTGTATCGTTGGATTTCGGTATACGCCGAAAGCCCACACAGCGGGCTCTGGCGTAGAGCTGATGTTTCCCCAGTCAATTGATATCCCGAGAACTGGTGAGTTTTTTCCTCCGTCACCTCTGGAATCCATTTGCATTTAGAGCTATGTTAATAGAGAAGAGTAGATGCGTACGATGAGGCAGGTCCAAAGTCCGAAGGAGGATCAGCCTGGTTGGATAGGTTTCCACCCGATGGATTGTTAACAAGTACACCACGCGTGCTATCGATGTTGGATATTGCCCATGAGGTCGTCCCACTTCCAATCTAGAAAGATACGTTAATAGAAATTATTCGTTGGCTAGTGTAAAACAAGTGCAGAGGACAATTTACCTTCTTGAACGCGTTGATTAACGTAGCATCTTGAGGGTGAATGTTGCTCTCGACAAATGGTACCTGATTTTGGAGGTGCATACTAAGGACGACATAATCGGAAGTGTCTTCGGATGACCATTCGACAATTTGGCTTAGATCACCTGCTATGAGGTCTAGATGCACGGTATTGAGCCTTGTAGCAAAATTCGACTGAGAGATACTTACCACCAGCAATGTCAGAGTACATCCTGACCCGGTGCAACTGGCCGTCGGTAGACTGCGCGGTTATATATAAATACGAGAAAGGAAGCGACTGAAGTGTGAAATTATTCGGCTGAATTGATTTGTAAGATACTTGTTTTCAATATACTTTCGCAAAACTTACTTCTACAGGGCTCAGAAAAGACATGTTGAATTGGACAGGTCCAGCCGACAAGAGAAATGATGTCCTCGTTGCAGTGAATTCAACGGCCGTCTGGTTCGGGACATTGTTGTTGTCGGTGTACTGACCGAGCAGTCTATGCTCAGTGTCATCTACTACAGCATTTGCATACCACCCTACGGGCTAGAGCGATATAGCCATAATGTCAACGGCGAAATGTTTTACTTAACGCAAACTTACTGAATTCATAGCCCAGGGGTGGACGGCGTCGAGATCGAATGGTGAAGGAGGATCGTTGCCCTGTGTTAGCCATACGTTGAGGTAAGGTGAACGGACAGCGAGAGGGAGAGCGGGAGGATTAAATGGGGATGCTGTCCAAGAGGTGGGTCCTGATTGAGCCCATGCTCGTAATGCGAGGAGAATGACGAGTAGCAGGAGGTTCGATAGCTGCATGCTCGTGGACGTATGGATGAAACATAGACTGGAAGAGAAAAGTAACGAGCAACTTCGGGCAGGACAATGCGCTGTGATTGCGTCGTAGTGACCCTGCACGTGGACGTAGTTCTGCATAGCTAGTTTGTCGGTTGCAGAGCTATAATGGACTCACAATTGATAAATGTTGCTCCGGAAGCTTTATGCAGTGGGATGAGGCACGGCAATCATTGATGTAAGGGATCAACGTGGTACGTGAGCGCTTTACACTTTCCGAGTCGCATCAAGAAAGCTCATAAAATTTCCAAACTGGTTATTTCTGAATGGACTTTGTCAATGACTTCTGCGTGAAACGTTGCCATGGGGTCAAGCCGGCGAATTTTACATATCCGTTATCTCCATTACGTGCCTCTAGTAAGCTGCTGGACTGAGCATCACCGTCGCTGTTACTGCATGGCTTCTTAGATGAGATCAGGCAACGGAGCTCAGACGACCACGGGAGAATCGGCGAAGTAGCGAGCGCTGATGGTTCATATTGCGGACCAATTACAATTGCCTTCGACTCAAGTCAATGGTAGGTAGGGATTGGGGTTGAACTACCTATTCCCACTTGCCAAGAGGAAAGTATGTATTGGGCAGTGCAAATCACATCACTGGGTATATGATGTAGATGTGAGGCAGCGCGAGGGGTAGAGAGGTCGAGGACATGCATAGTTTTAGGCGAGTCAAATTAAATGAGATGATGTCTGTTCATGTCGCTACTAGTACCGTACACTGGAACTGGATGCAATTCTCGGTAGCAGTTTTATTGCAATAACACGTGACTCCATTTATCTCATCATCATAAAAGGATAAATATCTCCACGATTATGGAATGAATTAACGATGAATTTATTGATTGGCGATCATCGTCAGCGAGACGCTAGAGAGGAATGAAATCCTCGCTCTGGCCGTGAGCCTGTCTTTTCTCTCCTTTCTGCTTCCTCCACGATGTCGCCAGCGCAGGCGGACTTTTCTCGCTACAGAGAGTACGTCTTTATACTTTCATTCTCACAATTCACGCACTCACGCCGTTCTCATTTGTTGCCACTCAGCCCGGCTAACGGTTACGAAAGTGACTACATCCCAGAGCAGACCTATCATCATTTCCCAGGAAAATTTACTGAAGACGACCCCAACAGTGGCTATTTCTCCTCAGCCACAGCTCCAGGCAGATCTCAGCAGCACTATGCAGAAGACTCCGATCCGAAATCCCGTGTCTTTACTGGTGCTGGTCGCAGCCGCACTGCAAGCTCTTCTGCAAAGCGAAGTCGGAAGACGTCATCTTCAACCGCACGCGAGCTCGTCCGTGCGTTGATCAATGAACGGCTTGAGGCGGATACGACTGGTGAGGTACAACTGGCGCGTGCGTATGATATCATAAAGACCGAGTCGCGTCGCGCTGCAGACGCGGAACGTATTGCGTTGGAGAGCACGGAGAGATTAAAAGGACTGGCGATTGCACGTGCGAGGGAACAGAAGGATGCTGTACGTGCTCAGGCAGAGTTGAGAGCATACAAGATGCAGTTGGACAATGCACAGAAACAGTTGGAGGAAGCTAATGCGATTGTGGCTGCGAGTGACGCTGAACGTATGAAGGCCGAACATGCAGTTACGCGAATGAAAAGGACTGTAGAGAAGTTTAGAGAGGGAGAGCTCGCAAGGCGGGCAAGAGAGCAGGGCTTTAGAGAAGGGAGAAGAGAAGCACTTTGGAGTATCGGTGCAGACGTTCCACCAGTACATAGTACTCACTCAAGAACAAGAGGACCCATCTATGAAGATGACGATGACGACGAAGTGCCGCATACTCCGACTTCAAATGTCCCTCTACCAGTCCCGCCGCCGGAATCCGTGCCGATCATGTCTCGTCGTGCTGCAACGCCGACAATCCGTCGCTCTACACCGATTCAACAAGACTGGCGAACAGCGCCTATTCCCGAAGTCATCCGTCAAGAAATGACTCCTCCATCTAGACGTGCATCAACGCCGGGATGGGGACTCCCAGTCCCTCCTCCGGCCTCCATACCTACCCTCCCCCGTCGAGGTGAGACCCCCCGACCTAACTCTCGTCGAAGCGGGACACCTGGACCTCGTCAAGCACCTCCGCCATTGGAATACGACGATTTTGAACCTGTCCCTGATCCTCGTGCGCAACATCCTGAGCCGGATCACATCATCATCCGTTCTCCCGTTCCTGTGCGTCCAGAGCCCGAAACACCAACAGGAGTACCTGCGCAGGTTTATCCGACTCGTCCAGCTTCTTCTCAAGCCACGCGTCCACCACCACACGCCGGTCATCCACAAGGACACCATCCTCATGACCCACGTCGACACCCCAGGCATCACAGCATGGGCGATCCTGCTGCACTCGCCACTGCGTCTGCGGATCGTATTTACTCGCAATATGCAACTTCGTCTGAGTCGTCCAGCAGTGAGCCTAGGCGACCGCCGTCCCGTGGAATGAGGAGACATGGTTTGCCACAGCAAGAAATTGTACGTTCTTACTTTTCTGCTCTTGATCATTTCCTTACGATTCCGCCTAGATCGTTCCACGTCCCGCTCAAGGACTCAACCATCGTTTCGAACCTCCCATACGCCCGCCGTCTGCAGCTGACTCTGTCCCAGCATCTGCTGCAGCCCTTGCCCGACAACGCAATCGACGCCCCACGTCGGTTAGCTCGTCTTCCACCACGTCATCTGCTCGCACAGAAACGACAGGATTCCCCGTTCCTTCCCGTGTTGCGCGTTTGCAAAGACAGTCATTGGGAGAAAGGAAGTGGAGTGCAGAGAGTGGGTCGAGTGTTCCAGGTGAGTACGCGTGTTTTCCTATACCTATACTAAATGACCTCATTGATTCGACGAGCTAATTATGCGTGCGCGCTCTTTTCTTATGCGCTTCTTTGATTCTCAGGGATCACTATTGAACCACCTAGTCGGCCGGAGAGCGTTGATACGGTGCATACGGGTATGACGAGGCATTCGCACCTTTTGCCTGATGGGATGCCTGTGATGCATGCGGACCAGACGAGTTCTCCTGGTTGGGGGGTGCAGCAACCTCATCAACCTCATCATGCTCATTCGCATTCGCATTCGCATTCACATCATCAGCCACAGATGCAACCCCAACGACCGCCGTCAAGAACGGGGTTCATGTACGGTCCGCCGCCCAGTCCAGGCAATAATACTACAGGCGGCGGGCCGTCTCACCCATCTATGAGTTTTGGGTCTCCGACCTCACCGGGGATGAGCGGACCTCCGATTGACTTTGGTGCGCCTCCGCCACCTGGGATGCAGCCGTTCCCTGGTATGGGTATGGGTGGGCATATGCCGCCTGTGACGCCTGTGACTTCGCCGGAGCATGAACGAACGGGACCAGGTAGTGCGGCAGATTATTTTGCTGGGGATCATCATCGAGGTGGGAGTGGGGGGAGACAATCACTTGGGAGGAGACAGGCGAGACATCGGAGGGAGCCTGCTGGTATGGGTATGGGTGCGGGGATGGAGAGTGTGGAAGAGTTGGTGCACGCGAGAGGCATGGGAATGGGAGATTTGAATGCGTTTCATGACCCTGGTACGGATCCCTCGCTTGACGAAGAGGAAGAAGTGTTTGGGACGAGGAGAGAGAGGTCAATAACGCCGCGTGCGCGTACGCGTACGTTCTCGCAGACTCACTCTCAGGGAACAGGATCGAGTACGGGCCCATATGCATTTGACGAGCGCCGAGCAGGGTTTGATGAAAGACGCAGGAGTGGGAGTATTGTTGGAGGTTCGAGGAGTGCGACACCTGCGAGTGGGGTAGGGTTCGTTCCTCCGAGGCCTTCGTCGCGTGCGTCCGGGAGCGTTTCGGGGGCAGGAGTAGGGATGGGAATGGGACCAGGAGGGATGGGGATGTATGAAGATGTTGGACAAGGAGGACCAGAGTCGGGCTTTGACACTCCACGCCGTGTCCCGTTGCCTTCTTCGTCTGCGTCTGCTTCGCGTGCAGCGTCCTCCAAGAGTGGTGGGAGGAATAATAGGAGAGGGAGAGGGGGAAGAGGGGACACGTCGATTCTGCATGGTGGGATCAGTGGAAGGGATGCTGAAGGTCGGTCCTTGGAGAGGACACCGTTTGGGAATACACCGTTTGTGAGGAGTAGTGGGTTGGATGAGGATTAGGTTGTGGATTTGGGAAGTGGAATTTTTTGGTCGACTCCTGGCGCTTCTATTCGACTTCTTGGATTGAACTGGATTGGATTTCTTTCTTGTTATGCGATACCTCTTACTTGCTTCATTCCTTCACAGCGCTTCACTCTCGACACATTTGCTTGACTTTTTCTTGGATTGCTCTTTCGAGTTCTTACCGTTTTCTTCTTCCCGCGTTATTTTCTGTTGGATTGGCTACTCGCCGTGTCACCTCTACTCAACCTCTATCAGCTCATGTTTGGACCTTCTTCATCCCATTTATTTGATTATTTAGACTTGTACGCACATTATCCTTATTCCCATTGTTGTTGTTTATCCTAGTGTATTCGCTTGGTGCTTGAGTAATTTAAGTGCGTACTTCACATTGTTGTTCACCTCCATCCAGCACTAGGTTGAAGAGCACTGTGCGCGTCTATTGGACTAAAAGCACAAACAAGCACTGGCGAGCGCCGATACTCTATACTACTAGAAGTACATGCGTATACGATGGCATATTGTAGACATGTCACCAGATCAAGTCAGTGGAATTAAAAGGACATACGAAAACCGAGAGCTGAGCCGAGACGATGAGAAGTAGCCGAGAGTAGAGACTGAAGAATAAATAGGATATCGGTAAAGGGTTGGTATCCCGGCTGGACGAACTGCAGAAAGTACTTGATTAGAAACGTGCATATATGCAGTTGATTTTCTCTTCGGATTACGTACTCTCTACCCTTTATTCTTCGTCTTGCTCGCCCTCGTCCTCGTCAGTTGCTTTAGATGCTTTGGACTTCGGCTTCTTCGAAGAGGGCTTCTTTGCATTCTCCTTGTCCGCCTTGGCCTTCTTTGCTTTCGGCTCTGCGGGTGCCTGACCACGTTTTGGGTTCTGAGGAGATTCACGCCACAAGGCTGCCACCTATTAAATCCACGGTATAAAGGTGAGTAAAGGAGAAAAGAGGAAACTAAAGGGAAGTAATAACTTACAGCAGCCATACCTTCTTTGATAGGCGTTCCGGGATTATTCTCCTTCCAGATCTTGAGTTGTTCACCCATGAAAACGTTGTAGGCGCTTGGTGCACGCTTTGCCTTGCCTATACAGAATGACGGCTCTGTTAGGAAAATAGGATGATAGTAAGAAAGAATTAAAATGATAATACCTTCACCGTCGCCTTTCTTAGTCTTCGTGTTGGCAGTGCGCGTTGCGGCTTTAGTGGCTGTTTCTGAATACGAAGAGGATAGACGTCTTAGCACCAAGAAGAAATAGAGATGGCAGCAGAGCGAAAGAGTTTCTTACGGGTAGCGGCACGAGGCATTTTTTGTGTATTTGTGGTAGTTGCCTGAGGTTGAGAGGTGCTGGGGTGATGGGTGTAGAAAGCGAGAGGAGTTTTGGGAGTAAGTGAGACGCGAGCAACTTATGTAGGTAACGCGAGACGCGTAGCGTCACTACCGTCACACAGAAACATGCACGCGTTTTGCTTGCTGGTTTCTTATCACTCACGATTATGTAACAACTGACTCTTTCGTATGACCATCTTCAAGTTCAAGTTTGGGCGACGCTGCAGATTGTCTGCAGTTGTAACAACTTGCCCCATTGTGAACTGAAATGTACTGAGTGCTAAATAAAATCACAAACGTGATCTTAGACGCATATGACTAAATCACAACCATCGTTCTACTGTACCAGTTGAGGCAAATCACTGCTTCTCAACATTTTCCGACTGCTCATGCCGAAGCAGGCTATCAGCAACCTTGTTCACACCTTCTACATACACCACTCTTGCACTGCTAAGTAACAGAACTTGTAGCTGCAATGCATCATCTGTGCAACCGATCTAAAAATCTGGCTGTGCCTACCAGATTTAGAGGTCTTCTAAACTTCACTGACTGGGCTTTGTTCTTGTACTGGCATGGCTCGGAAAGCTAATAGCTACTTAAGGTTACACATGATGCTGCTACAGTACTAGTTAAGTGGAGAGAGCAACCTTTGCAGGTTAGATAAAATCCCAAGTTCCGTCCATAAGTCCATATTTATTGACGTGTTGAAGATCACCTGGAGGATACAGGTAGTCATACAGTTTTGGGGATAAATCAAGGTCGCCACTCGGGCAATCCACACACTTAAATATCAGTCAGACATTTTGATGTGAGTCTTTATAAGGATACTCTACATACCACATCATAAACAATAGCCTCATGCAACTTTACAGGTGGTGGTGTTGAAACTCTTACTTTCTTTCCACACGCGTTTCCTGTGGAATTTCTATATTGCTTTTGGTAAAGAAAGATCAATACATTGTTGGCACTAATTTGAAAGACATGAAATTGTTTGTGTACCATGACTCACTACTGGACTCATGAGAACTTGCTTTGTAGATTGTAGCGAGCCTTAGTTATCCTTCTCTGATCTAGTCGCTTCGAGCTAGTAACAACTCACATATCCATCCGGATCTCCTCTAATGCCACACGAGCTTGAAAAGGTCCGGTAAGACTAAACGGAAGGACACCCACCACAATACAACGCACTTCATATTACTTTTCTGTGGTATAAATCCATAAAAACCGGTATTCGTTGAATATCTCTTGCTTATGCTACTGGAAGTGGATAAAGGTATTAAAATGCTTAGAATGAATACAGAGAGAGAGGTAGGGGAATGCATGGTTGGTAATTAATCTAGCAACGGGGAGGCATCAGCCTTCATATCTAACGACTCCTACTTTGTTCTGCAGCTTGATCTATCTGCATTAACAAACATGGTTTACGACACACAACGCCTGAATGAAGACATGCTTTACAACATATTGCAATGTAAGGGATACGAGGGTCAATACGAGAACCAGTTTCTTCTCAATTTTGGAAGTTTGCCTGAGCTCCAAGTGAGATGCGAGCCTTCTGTTTCAGGGTCTGATTTAACTGCGCAAAGGAGCCCGGATATCCTCAATACTATGTACAATACTGAAACTACTCAAAATCAAAGTGGATGAGTCGTTTCAAAAGAAAGACAAGGGACTGTGAGGTTTTCTTCCATTGTCAATACTCGTATGTCTGAGTCCCTCCTCCTAGTACAGCTATATTTCATTCACTCGTGGTAATGTTTCTTACAAGTATGTCACTGTATGTGAGTCTTGGCATTACATACATCTTTCAATGATCTTTGCAGCTTATGAGCCGTAAGTAGAGCATTCTCTCCCTGTGTAAAGGCCGGTTTCTTCTTCTTGTTGATGCTCGTTCTTGTGAGAATATATAAAAATTATAGTTAATATTTCTGTTAAGACAAGACTACACAAGAGTATGTCTCAGATGATATAAACTACACTACAAGCAATGACGAACGATGATGGAATACCTTCCATCATACATTCTACATCTGAGACATACCTACATAGTATATATATAGACTAACTAATTAACGGACAATGAAGCAAGCTGCAAGAGAGCAAGCCGAGTCCACTATCCCCCCTCTTTGTGTGATCCCTCTAAGCCTCTCACATAACCTCTCTTCCCTTTCTTAACAGGTTATGAGCCTTGAGCTCCCTGCCTATGCTTTATCTACACTCTACTACATCTATGCTCTATACAGTTCTACACATCACATGCACACATGCACCATAATACATGCAGAACTTGACTCACCTGTCTGAGTATCCCAAACACAAATCAATACACTTCAGACACATGATCTACTGTACTACCATCACGAAAAAGTCGCAACAAATGTAATTAATAATAGCAAATGTAATGTAATAATGTACTTATATATCAATTACAATTCAAAATTATAATTATACTTTGCTTGTAATTGAAATGTAACAACTGTATATAAATGTAATACTTATACAAGAATTGCATTATACTACAAGTGTTTTTTGAAGCAAGTTATGTTAATACCATTATTACTACAATATTATATGTGAGACATAGGTACTTAATGTTACAGTTCTCTACTCTTGTACTTTCAGTTCCAAGGGTTCTGCACCCTTCCATACTGGAACTCAGGACTTCCATCCATTAGGGGCACTGTCTATGGACTATATACATGCTGACTCTTACTACTACCCTTCCTTACTTCATCATTCCATTCCTTTGACTACCCCTTTATTCTTTGTTCATTCTATAGTCTCTTACCCTTTGTCTATCCCTTCATTCTTTGTACCTGTTAGATATACTCACTTTACTAGTCCTAATCCTTAGGAATAGTAACAGAATAGAGTATAGAGAGTAAGACTTGTAGACTTGTAGGGTGAGAGGGTAGAGGAGTCCTACTTTAGTCAAGCTGCAAGTGTAGCCTAGTAGGTTAGTAGTAGAGTACTTCCAAGTACTAGGTAACTTAAGTTGATAAAACTATCTTTTGAGGGCCAAACTGGCCTCCTTATATACCTTTTGCTAGAGTGATGTTACTCTAGTAACTTTAGTAACTCCCTTCACTGTTGTTCCTATGAAGTGGAGCTGGCTAATCCTTTAGACTGTATACTACACTGGTTTGTGTCTTCTATTAATCTGCTGACACTAGTTTGTGTCTTCTTGTATCCTAGATTAATCTTCTAATGACTCCTTTACTGTATTGTTATGTCTTCTATACTTCCTCTCATACTTCTAATGACTCCTTATGAGTCCTCCTGACTAGTTATACTGTGTAAGCTGTGTAATGCTTTTCCTATGAAGTAGAGCTCTCTATTGTTCCTATGACTCTGTCTGACTTGACCTGTACTTCCTGTATACTAGTTTGTAATACACTTTTCTCATAAGGTAGAGTATTATGACTTCTAATGACTCCTTATGACTTCTGTAATATAAAAGGCTGTACTTCTGTACTACCCCTAGAACTTACAACCAAAGTTCTAGACTGCCTTGTGTACACTCTAGAACTGACAACTAATGTTCTAGATCTTTCCTTAAGTCTTCTTTAATAGACTTAGTTTAGGAGACAATTATCCTTATTAACTTCTAGCCTTATCTTTATACTTCTGTATTCAATCATAGAACTTATAACCAAAGTTCTAGATTGTCTCATGTATTCCTCATGTTGTCCTCATATAGTTCTTATGTTTATGACTTTATTACTTTCCTATCTATATGAGCAAAGTGTATAAAGGAGACTACTTTCCTATAGTCTCTCCTCAGAGCTCTCAGTTCCCTTTCCTTTACTAGTACTAGTCCTCCTTAAGTATAGAGCTTTAGAGTATTAGCTCTGGCTCTTTCCTAGCTTTAATAGTCCTTTGTCTTTGTACAAAGTGTTTCTAGCTAACTATGTAGTAAGTAAGTATAATATTTTCCTTTTATCTCTTTAGGTTTTCTCCTAGTCTTTTCCTTTATACTTCTTACTCTAGACACTATACTCTTTCCAGATCCTCTCTCTATACAAGTATTCTAAATAACTTGTCTTTGGTTGAGGTTATTAAGTAATACTGTGCTAGAGTATGTGTTTAACCTTAGAGAGATAAAGACCTTGTCCTTAGGTTTTGTTACCTTTTCCTAACTGACTTAGTACCTACTCCTTCCTGTCCTCTCTCTCTACTGATAGATTGATCACCCATTAGTAATGATTAGAGGTTAATAATGCTGAGCTGGAGTTCTTACTAAGTAGGACAACAAAGGTAGCCTAGTTGATCTGGCTAATCTCTAGACTTGTAACTAATAGGGTTTTGTATATAAACTACTCAGTCCCAAGTCTTGAGTTAAGCTTTTCCAAACTTAGTTACTGTATTTTACAATTCCTAACAGTACCTTTATCTTTGACATTCCTTTCTTTCATTCTTTATAGCTTATTATTCTTAAGTGGCTCATACTCTCTAAGTACTCTTGTATAGTTTAGTATATATAGGTGTACAAGATCAGACTAGTCCTGTAGTCTTAATCTTGTCTACTCTAGGTAGTCCTGTACTCTTAGGCTTACTCTATATACTCTACTCTTGTCTCACTCTCTCTCTCTGTCTGTTCTACAAGTTCCAACTATGTTCTAGTACTTGTGTTCTGTATTTCTGTTGTGTAGAATAGTTGTAGCCTAGGTCCCCTTACTAAGCCTTTAGGTTCCTTCTATACTGTTACTGACATCAGATTAAGACTACTTATTACTACCCTACAACTCTCCTACATTTTGAGTATTAGTACTTACTATTATGTTAATCTCTTTTCTTTGTCCTAACTCTTTTACATTTTTAAATTTTAAACTTTCTAAACCCTTTTAAACTTTTACCACCCTTCTTCTATTTATTACCCCTTTTAGTTTAGTACTGATTCCTTTGTAGTATAAACATGGACCCTCCTACACTAACCACCACCCTTACTGTCCTGCCAGATTAGTAGTTACAAGCAGAACTAGCTTAATATGTGTAAACCTCTATCTAAGAGGCCTTTGTGTAGGAACACTACCTCTCTACTTAACATGTTCTACTTCTGATCCTAGTATACAATACAGACAGAACCCTGAACCAGAATAGTTAGATTACTGAGTTTGTCCAACTACAGATGATTATTCAGAATTATAAGGAAAGTATTAAGTTTAGAGTTACTAACCTTAGAAAGACAGACATCTTTATTAGATTTGAATGGCTTAAGGCTTACAACCCTACTATTAACTAGTTAGAGTAGATACTTGTATTCAATCAGTGTCCTGAGTCTTGTAACTACCTTGTACTACTGTTCTAAGTAGATGTGAATGCTTCTAATGTTACTAACAGTTCTGATGAAGGTGACTAGTTGTTCTTCTTCAACTAAGATAGATATGTGGATACATATTCTAGTTAAGGTAGAATAGAGTTAATCTGAAGGATGTCTAAGACAGAACCAGTTTAGAACCCTCTTAGAACAACTCTACTCTAGAATACACATAGACCCAGCCTGCCAGACTTTGTCTGAGAGTTTCCTAAAGTCTTTAGTAAAGAGGAATTTGACTAGCTTTCTAAACACTGTCTCTAAGACTATACAATTGAATTGACTAAGGGTTTCCAACCTAAGGATTGTAAGGTCTACCTACTCAACAGAGACAAGTAGGAGGTACTCAATGAGTTCCTTTAGGAAAATCTTTGGAACAGCTGGATCTGACTCTTAAAGTCCTCTATAGCCTCCTCTTTCTTCTTTGTTAAAAAGAAAGATAGGAAGCTCTACCTAGTCTAGGATTATTATTGTCTTAATAAGGGTACTGTTAAAAACAAGTACCTACTCCCTCTAATTCAGGAGCTCATTAATAAGACACATACATTTAGGGTTTTTACTAAGTTGGACATTTGATAAGGATACAATAATATTCAGATTCAAGACAGAGATGAGTGGAAGGCTGTGTTCTAAACTAATTACAGATTGTACAAACTGACTATAATGTTCTTTAGACTAACTAACTCACTCACAATGTTCCAGTCATTCATGAATCACATTCTCACAGATCTGATTGACTTGGAGCATGTTAGTGTGTATCTAGACAACATTCTGATCTTCACTCAGACAGTTGAGCACTATTACTAACTGATCTGAGCAGTTCTACAACAGCTCTAAGATAATAAACTGTTCCTCTAAGAAGTAAAGTACTCTTTTGTACAGGAGTCAGTAGATTATCTAGGCTTTGTAATTGGTGGAGGAGAGGTCTGTATAGATCCAGCAAAGGTAACTACAGTTTGGAACTAGTTACAATCTTAGAACCTGAAACAGGTCTAAGTGTTTCTTAGGTTTGTAAACTACTACTAACACTTTATTTAAGGCTTTAGTACTATTGCCTGGCCCCTACACAATCTTACTAGCAAAGATGTTCCTTAGTAATGAGAGGATCAGTAACAGTCTGTGTTTGAGTCCCTAAAGTAAGTTATTACTAGTAAGCTTATATTAGTAGTTCTGACAGTTGTAGACAAGTTCTGAGTCAAAGCTAACTCTTCTGACTTTGTAAATAGAGTAGTACTGTTCCAGTTCATTGATAGAAAGTAGTGTCTAATAGTGTTCTGATCAGAATCCCTCTCTACAACAGAACAGAACTACTCTATCTATAACAAGGAACTCTTTACAATTGTCTGTTCCTTAGAGGAGTAGTATTAATATCTCCTTAGTACTGTACAGAAGTTTGAGATTTAGAGTAATCACCTTAATCTCTAGTACTTCCAGACACCTTAGAAGCTCAACTACTACTAAGCCTACTAGATGTTAGAACTGTAAGACTATGACTTTGTACTAACTTACAAACCTAGAACACAAATGACAAAAGCTGATTTACTCTTAAGACAAGTAGGTTATAAAAGGGGAGAGAATGATAACAAAAATCTTGTTCTCCTAGACAATTCCTGTTTTACATTCAAAACAATCTGAGAGATCTGACTCAAATCTAAGGATGTTGACTTTGTCACCTATATACAGTAAGCTCTAAGACACACACAGGACTGGGTTGTAGTAAAGTAGTTAGAGAAGTAGGCTAGGGATTAGAAGGAGAATAAGGATGGACAGGTTTACTAGGAAGGCTGACTGTACATTCTAAAGAATTAGAAGCTGTAGGAGGACATTGTCTGAGCTCATTACAATAATCTAACTGTAGGATATCTGGGCTGACACAAAACACAGGAACTCATTATTTAGAACTACTAGTAGTCTAGAATGTAGAGGGAAATCCTAAAGTATGTAACTAGTTACAATACATGCTAACAGACTAAAGCTTACTAGACAAGGGTTCAGACTCTCCTACATTTGTATTAGATCCCAGATCACTCTTAGGAAGAAGTCTTGGTAGACCTGATTAGTAAGCTACCCAAGTCTTAGGGTTACAATACTATCTGTATGATTGTCAACTAATTCTCTAAGCAAGTCTATACAGTTCTGACCCAAACAGAACTTACTTCTGAAAGTATAGTGTACATTTATTAGGATTATGTCTTCTAGTTGTACAGACTCTCTCAGAAGCTCATTCATGATTGTAGACTGTAATTTGAGTCAAAATTCATACAGGACTTGTATATACTTCTCAGAATTCAAGAGAACCCTTCTACTACTTATTACTTACAGACTGACAGTCAAACTGAGTGAGTCAATCAGGAGATTGAGCTCTACCTTCAAATGTTTATCAATCATTAGTAATTGGATTAGTCTGAATAGTTAGCTCTAACAGAATTTGTGTACAATAACTAGTAACACTCTATAACAGGACAGTCCCTATTCTTCCTTAATTATAGGAGACATCTGTACTAGAGGACAGTTCTAAACTAGAACAGTAGTTCTGAATCTGTAACAGACTTTGTAAAACAGATGCACAGAACTAGGGAGGATACACAAGCTCTTTTAGAAAAGGTAGTACAGGTTATGAAGCAGAACTATGATTAGAAGAGGTCTATAACTAAGGATTACTAGCCTGGTGACAAAGTTATACTAGAAGCTACTAACCTGACTACAGATTACTTAATGAAGAAGTTGGACAACAAGTGCTTCAGACTCTTTGTTATTAAAAAGAAGGTTAGCACCTCTGTCTACAAACTCTAACTTCTAACAATATGAAAGTACATACACCTAGTGTTTAATAAGGTTCTACTGTCTTAGTACTATAATCCAGGTTTTCCTTTACAACAAAGACCCCTACTACCTCTACCAGAACTTATCAGTTCTGAACTAGAATACAAAGTAGAGTATGTAGTAGATACTAAGCTAGTGTATAGAAAGCTCAAGTTTCTTATCTACTAGAAGGAATACCTAGTTGAAGAATGTACTTAGGAACCTGCTAAGAATCTCACCCATACTGCTAAGGTGATCCAAGACTTCTATTAACTTCATCTGAGTGCTCTGTATCAACTCTACCTTACAGATTTCCAAACTCTACTGTTTCAACCTATACCTGAGCTACTAACTAAGCCTAATGTTCACTAATCAGAACAATTGGTTTTAGAGGGGGGGTAATGTTACAGTTCTCTACTCTTATACCTTTAGTTCTAAGGGTTCTACACTCTTCTATACTGGAACTCAGGACTTCCATCCCTTAAAGGTACTGTCTATAAACTATATACATACTAACTCTTACTACTACCCTTCCTTACTTTATTATTCTATTCCTTTGACTACCTCTTCATTCTTTGTTCATTCTATAGTCTCTTACCCTTTATCCATCCCTTCATTCTTTATACCTTTATCTTTGACATTCCTTTCTTTCATTCTTTATAGCTTATCATTCTTAAGTGGCTCATACTCTCTGAGTACTCTTGTATAGTTTAGTATATATAAGTGTACAAGATTAGACTAGTTCTATAGTCTTGATCTTGTCTACTCTAGGTAGTCCTATACTCTTAGACTTACTCTATATACTCTTCTTGTCTTACTCTCTCTCTCTACCTGTTCTGTAAGTTCTAACTATGTTCTAGTACTTGTGTTCCATATTTCTGTTGTGTAGAATAGTTGTAGCCTGAGTCCCCTTACTAAGCCTTTAGGTTCC
Organism: Fomitiporia mediterranea MF3/22; assembly: GCF_000271605.1. Lineage (NCBI taxonomy): Eukaryota > Fungi > Basidiomycota > Agaricomycetes > Hymenochaetales > Hymenochaetaceae > Fomitiporia > Fomitiporia mediterranea. Next base: position 523,103 of record NW_006760400.1, on the reverse strand, counting down.
TTCTACACTGTTACTAACACTTACTAGTAAAGATGTTCCTTAGTAATAGGATAATTAGTAGTAGTCTGTGTTTGAGTCTCTTAAGTAGACTATTACTAGCAAGCCTGTATTAATAGTTCTAATAGTTACAGACAAGTTCCAAGTTGAAACCAACTCTTCTGACTTTACAAATAGAGTAGTACTGTCTCAGTTTATTAATAGAAAGTAGTATCTGATAGTGTTCCAATTAGAATCCCTCTCTGTAATAGAACAGAACTACCCTATCTATAATAAGGAACTCTTTACAATTGTCTGTTCCTTAAAGAAGTAGTGTTAATATCTCCTTAGTACTGTACAGAAGTTTAAGATTTAGAGTGATCATCTTAATCTCTAGTACTTCCAAGTGCCTCAGAAGCTTAACTACTACCAAGCCTACTAAATGTTAGAACTGTAGAACTATGACTTTGTACTAACTTACAAACCTAGAACACAAATGATAAAAGCTGATTTACTCTTAAGACAAGTAGGTTATAAAAGGGGGGAGAATAATAACAAAAATCTTGTTCTCCTAGACAATTCCTGTTTTGTGTTTAAGACAATCTGAGAGATCTGACTTGAATCTAAGAATGTTAACTTTGTCACCTACATACAGTAAGCTCTAAAACACATATAAGACTATGTTATAGTAAAGTAGTTAGAGAAGTAGGCTAAGAATTAGGAGGAGGATAAGGATAGACAGGTTTACTAGAAAGGCCAGCTATATGTTTCAAAGGATTAGAAACTGTAAGAGGACATTGTCCAAGCTTATCATAATAATCTGACTGTAGGACATTTAGGCTAACACAAAACACAGGAACTTATTACTTAGAACTACTAGTAGTCAGGAATACAGAGGGAAATCCTAAAGTATGTAACTAGTTATAATACATACTAATAGACTAAGACCTACTAGACAAGGGTTTAGACTCCTCTACATCTGTATTAGATCCTAGATCACTCTTAGGAAGAAGTCTTAGTAGACCTGATTAGTAAGCTACTTAAGTCTTAGGGTTACAACACTATCTGTATAATTGTTGACTAATTCTCTAAGCAAGTCTATACAGTTCCAACCTGAACAGAACTCACTTCTGAAGGTATAGTACACATTTATTAGGATTATGTCTTCTAGTCACACAGACTCCCTTAGAAGCTCATTCACAATTGTAGACTGTAATTTGAGTCAAAATTCATGTAGGACTTGTATATACTTCTTAGAATTCAAGGGAACCCTTCTACTATATATTACTTACAGACTGACAGTTAAACTGAGCAAGTCAATCAGGAGATTAAGCTCTACCTCTAAATGTTTATCAATCATTAGTAATTGGATTAGTCTGAATAGTTAGCTCTAACAGAATTTGTGTACAATAACTAGTAACATTCTATAACAGGACAGTCCCTGTTCTTCCTTAATCATGAAAGACATTTGTACTAGGGGACAGTTCCAAACCAGAACAGTAGTTCTGAATCTGTAATAGACTTTGTAGAACAGATACACAGAACTAGGGAGGACACACAAGCTCTTTTGGAAAAAGTAGTACAGGTTATAAAGTAGAACTATGATTGGAAAAGGTCTGTAGCTAAGGAGTACCAGCCTGGTAACAAAGTTATGCTAGAAGCTACTAATCTGACCTTGGATTGCTTAATAAAGAAATTGGACAACAAGTACTTTAGACTCTTCATCATTAAAAAGAAGGTCAGTGCCTCTGTTTACAAACTCCAACTTCTAGCAACATAGAAGTGTATACACCTAGTGTTCAACAAGGTTCTATTGTCTTAGTACTATGATCCTAGTTTTCCTTTATAATAAAGACCCCTACTACCTCTACTAGAACTTATCAGCTCTGAATCAGAATACAAAGTAGAGTACATAGTAGATACTAAGTTGCTACACAGAAAACTCAAATTCCTTGTTTACTAGAAAGGGTACCTAGTTGAGGAGCACACTTGGGAACCTGCTAAGAACCTTGCCTACACTCCTAAAGTAATCTAAGATTTCTATCAGCTTCATCCTAGTACTCTGTACAAACTCAGCCTTACAGATTTCCAAGCCCTACCATTCTGACCTATGCTCAAGCTACTAACCAAGCCCAATGTTCACCAATTAGGACAATTGGTTTTAGAGGAGGGGTGATGTTACAGTTCTCTACTCTTGTACTTTCAGTTCTAAGGGTTCTACACCCTTCTGTACCAGAACTCAGGACTTCTGTCTATCAGGAGTGTCATCTATAAACTATATGTGTACTGACTCTTACTACTACCCTTCCTTACTTCATCATTCCATTCCTTTGACCACCCCTTCATTCTTTGTTCATTCTATAGTCTCTTACCCTTTATCTATCCCTTCATTCTTTGTACCTTTATCTTTGACCTTCCTTTCTTTCATTCTTCATGGCTTATCATTCTTAGTAGCTCATACTCCCTGAGTACTCTTGTGTAGTTTAGTATATATAGGCATACAAGATCAGACTGGTCCTGTAGTCTTGATCTTGTCTACTCCAGGTAGTCCTGTACTCTTAGGCTTACTCTATATACTCTACTCTTGTCTCACTCTCTCTCTCTGCCCATTCTGCAAGTTCTGACTATGTTCCAGTGCTCACATTCTGTATTTCTGTTGTGTAGGATAGTTATAGCCTGGGTCCCCTTGCTGAGCCTTTGGGTCCCCTCTATACTGTTGCTGACACTTAACTTTTATTATAATATGTTGAAATTGTATATAAATTTATATACAACAGTAGCCAATTAATAATAAAGTTTATAACAGTTCTCTATTACTCTTGCAAGTGTTTTATAAGAGTTCAACTTTTGTTATATTACAATGGAAGTATTACATTACTCTTGTAATATATAAGTCAGAGTGATTATACTCTTATAAAGTAAATAATTGGCTGAACAGCTGTTTATAATAAACTCATAAG
>NW_006760400.1:509412-518542 GCF_000271605.1 Fomitiporia mediterranea MF3/22 | reverse complement strand
GTGACGAAGACTACATCGAACAGCCCAAGAACGCATTAATCCTTTATTGACACGAACTCCACTCGCAAAAGAATGAGAAAGAGGCTGCTGGTGGTGCAGGGATTGGGATCGTAGAAATAATGTATTATTTACTATCTTTTTGTATTCTATAATCAAATATAATTATATTTTATTAATTATTTAATACAAATTTGTAAGCAAAGCCAAAACAAGCTATTCAAATGCTTGTAATGCCTGGTATAAATTGTAAGAGGATACTATACTGTTAAAATTTGATAAGTATATTCTAACATTATTATTTCAGGAGGTATGTTATAATCACTTGTATATCTTGACAATATGTACAATTATAATTAATATCAGTAATTTTAATAACTATTCTGGATTCTTGCTTTACTTGTACTAAATTATAATTGACTTGTGAAAACCACTATCTAAGTTATTATCACTTTTACAAAATTTACAAAAAGTAAAAAATATACTAGGTTATAATCTAATACAACTGTTAAGACTTTTTCGTGATGACATACAACCCAGACATTATATGATTGTCATCTTAGTGATTATGATCATTGGCCTAGTAATAACATAATCTATACAGGCAATGTTGAAACTATAATGAGTATCACTTACTACAATTATTAAATGCTGAAATACTCTATAATATCATGGAGATCATGTTATAATAAATTAACTGATCATACTACAGACAAACATTAAAAAGATTAATAAAGCAAACACTACTCTTCCACTATTAACATTACAATAGTACAAATGATTGACACTGTCAACGAGCACACATATGTTATAGCATAAATCAAATAATAACACATATAGTAATATTACAGCTGAACGATTAATGCTCAAAACAAGCACATATATGCTAAACAGCATATTAAATCAAATAAATAAAACATTTAACATGTATTATAAACAATAATACAATTGCAGACACTATAATAACAACAACAACAATAATAATAATGATAATAATACAGATAGAACTAATGGAACGAATACAGAACAATATAATAACTAACACATATTATGGTTGAGCAATTATATGTAACATATCAGATTCAGTGGTTACATGTTGGATATTGTGATTACTTATCAGATACTGAATATAATACACATATCTAAGATATACAGACGAGTACAGATATACAAAAGTATAATGAATAACTACAAACCAAAAAACAATACTATAGAGTGTATAAACTAACTATGTACAAAGAAATAATGTCATAACATATAAATACTAACTATAGCACAAGACAAGTGCAAAATTATAATTATTAAACAAATGATACTACTTTACACATTAATACAATTGTGTAAATGTATACTAACAACAAACGAAAGAATTATATCTCTATTATACTCAAAACAATGTAACAATACAACTTAATTACACAGAATGTCTTTTCACAGCAGTTGATTATATAATAAATTTCGAAGTTGTAATAGTAACATTAACTGTACAGTGTATATACCTTAACAAATGATTATTAAATTTACATTGTGACAATGTAACTTGTAGGAGCAAAGTATTAAGCTGATAAGGCTATTACAATGAATAATACAAATATAATTATTATGAATGCATTATTATAATAATTACAATTGAAAACAATCATAATATAATATGATTAAATAAATTAATAAAATGTTTAAGCCATTATCTCAGACAGTATAATATAAAATAGGTAATAATGGATGCAAGCACACTTAATAGAACTCAGCACACTTATTAAAAGTGCTACATAAATAATAATTACAATGTTATTAAATGAATATTATATGGAAACAAACGAATTACTATATGTTTTCAACACAAAAACAAAATATTCATTCATAGTTATGAACAATTATTAATAAAAGATAACAAGCACAAACAAAACTTGTATATTGTACATAATGTGTACTTATCTACTATAACAAACAAAATACACATTATATAAGTTGACAAACATTAATGGCAACAAAGATATAATAGTAATAACATTTAAATTACTTATTATCAAACATAACAAACATTACACACTGCTTTATAATACTAATAATTAGAAATCGAACCACAAAAGCAATTACAATTATTATATATAAATATTATATTATAACAACAATTAATAAACAATTAAAGAAATATCCAATTCTTTGAAGAAATACCTTCTTGAATTGAAGGGGAGAAAATGGATAATATGCACAAAAAATTAATAACTAAATATAAACAACAGAACAGAAAGTATAATACTACAGATGCTACGAAAAATAGAATAACAAAATGTACAGACTAAGTACTAACTAAGCAATAGAAGTTACAGACAAACATAATGGATCATAAAGGTAAATCATTTGGTACAAAGCAAAACTATGTTGATTGGAACAAATAACAGAAGTCAATACAATGTGCAATTGAACTTCAATGTTAAATAAATAATAATTCTACTATGAAACAAATGCTCATACTTGGCAAATAATATTAATATGATAATATAATTAACTTAACAGTGTTTAATACGAAAATAAATAATATACAGACAATTATCACATCATATAACAAAATAATTCATTAACCCAGACTATAGTTCATAGATAAAAGTGATGAATAACAAAAATAATACTTTAGAACATACATAAAACAATAAATAATATATCCATAGGATAATAAGAATATAATTGTAATATAATTCACAACTACAATGAACAATACACAGATAATAACTATATAAACAAGTATGGAGCACATACATATAATTAAATAAAACTATTAAATTGATTCTTGTATGAACAATTAATTTACCCTCACTACACAATTAATACAAGTGTGAACAGTATTATAATACTATGAAATACATTGGATAGATACTAATAGGTATATCTATACAATGATTCAAATAAAATAAATAAAACTAATATATAAAACGTTTTACCTAGCAAACCAATTAACAAATAAAACGTCAAACAAATACTACAATTACACATAGCACTAGATTAACTAAAGAATACTAGGAGACAATTATAGTAAACATAATCTGATATATTACTTATATGTGGATTGTGTTACAATACATTATTCTTCACAAAAGAAAAAGCAAAGAACAATAGTCATAACATACACATATATATACACAATACTATGATTGTAACAATTCACAATAACATTGTTAATGATAAATAATATGAATGCACGTTAGTAATGATTTATAACAGATAACTATGTTAGCTATTAAAGAAACAATGCAACAGATTACATAGTTACTCAGGATGTATTAGAAACAATCAATTAACAAACATAATGTTAATAAATTAATACATAACTATAAACAATAATGTAAAGCAAACGAACAAACAATACATTCATGATATAATACATATATGATACACTTAGACACATAGTGAGCTGTCTGTAGCTAGACATAACATCTATGTAACAAATATACATTAGTATAAAACCTTATTAATCTCAGAATGAAACAATCTAGCAAAAACAAATATTATTATTAATATACAATTGATGTTTTTAATAAGCATAGCAGGAGTGCTCTAAGTACTCTCTCTTATTGAGACATCAAGCAAGTGTCTACCTTATATACTACATAGTAAAGTCTGATAGTCTGAGACATTCTAAGTATAGTAATTCTACATAAGGCAATTGGGGATTTCCTAATCCAGAGCACAATCTAATACTCCCTTTCAAGCATTAATTAAGAACTAAAACTGTATGTCTAATAGTTTGTTTAGATGCTTGATCTGCAGGATGTGGAGAGCCTTTGTAAGGATGTCTGCTAATTGGTTCTGTGATTGAACATAGTATACATTAATGTAATTGTTTTGAATGTAACATTACACAAAGTCTTTTTGTAAATCAAGATGTTTAGTGTGAGTGTTGTATGTTATTTTGTCAGACTTTACAGTCTTTATTACACCTTGATTATTGTAATAAATTGTAATAGGTGCTGATTCAGTCTGCAGTACTTCTTCAGTAAATCGTTTGAGCCAAATGGCTTCTTAAGTAGTATATGCTAGTGCTTGCAACTCTGCTTTGTAAACAGATAGTAGTACCAGGTTTTACTGTTTGCTTGACCAAGATATAGTCAATTTAGCTAATTGAAAGACATAACTGTTTATTACTTTATGTCCTTCTGTCATTCGTCTGTCTGCATCACAATAGCCTTGTAGTTTTAAGGCATTCATGCTTCCAAGTTGAAGCTAACAATTTGTTGTATATTTTAAATATACAAAGCAATGTTTCACTATTTTGTAGTGATACATTTGAGGCTTTTGTAAGTAGTGTGCTAATTGCCCAGTAATATAGGATATGTCTGACTGTGTGCAGTCTACAACATATCTTAACAATCCTACCATATTCATGTATAGTGTTGTTTCATTATTACTTTTGTTTGTATTGTACATATTGTTTGTATTGTTGGATAGATCTATTCTAGGAGTAATAGGCGTTTGTAATGCCTTTTCGTTTTCAAAGTGGTAATGCTTGATTATACTTTCAATATAATACTTTTGCTATAAGCTAATCATTTGTTAAGGTCTATCTTAGCTTATTTTAATACTAAGTAACTAATGTATTTTGTTACTGTCAGTAAATGTAATGTGTTGTCTTAATACATGTTTAAATGCTGTTATTATAGTAATAGTTTTGCTAATAATCATAATATTGTCAATGTACATAAATGTTACAAGAATTGTTTTATTATTTTGTTTCTTGTAAAATACAGTATGATTGTAATTAGCTTGTTCTAATCTGATCTTAAGCAGTAGTTTGGTAATCTTCTTGTACCATTGTCTACCTGCTTGTTTCAATCTGTATAATGCTTTATTTAAGTATAATGCTTGTCCAGGTTTAATATTCATAAGTAGCCTGCCTGGTAGTAGTTTCACATAAATGAGTTTGTCCTCATTTAGTTCTCTGTAAAGATATACAGATTTTACATCTATCTAATGTATTTCATAGTTCTTAGATGCTGCCTAAGATAACAATAATTGTACTGTTAATAGTTTTGTTACTAGAGCAAATAAGTTGAGAATAGAAGTCTATTCCATTCTTTTGAGTGTATCCTTGTACTACAAATCATGCTTTGTATTTGTCTATTTGGCTGTTAGCCAGTCTTTTGATTTTATAGACAAATTTCGTTCCAATTATATTTGTATTCATAGGAGGGATAGTATATATCTATACGTTTTATTGTTGAAGTGACTGTATTTCATCCTTCATAGCTTTGATCCACTGTTCTTTGTCTATATGTGTTATAGCATTGTAATACATTAATGGATTATTATAGACTTTATTAAGGAATTTGTTAAATTCTGTTAGATACATAGCTAGGTTTATATTGTCTTTGTAATTTAAACCTATAGTTTGTTTAACTGGTCTTTGCTCTTGTGTAGAGCATTGTATGACAGGCTCTTTATCTTTATTATTGTTATTAGGAAGAGTTTTATTGTTTGATGTATCATTATTATAATTATTCTCCCCTTCAATCCTAGACATTAGTTTGTCTATGAATTGTATGTTGTGTTTGACAGTAATTTTATTATCATAGCACACTAAGTGACCTTTACTGTTGTTATCATAACCTAGCCATTGTGTGTGTTAGCCTCTAGGTTGTAGTTTATGTGTTCGTTCATTCTGTATGATACAATATGTACTGAATTCTTGTATATTATCTATTTGATAATGTTTGTTATACTGTTTGTAATATAGTGTTGTGAAATTAATAGTAACTCTCAGTGTTCTGTTATGAATAAACGTTTGATATTGTACTGTATATACCCAGAATTTCATAAGTAACTTTGCTAATAACAGACATGTATGTACACTGTTAAAGATAGTCTTATACATATGTTCTGCAACTCTGTTCTACTACAGTGTATTGTGTACTGTTAATCTACATATTGTTCCTTGACTTTCAATATACATAGTGAAGTCTTTACTTAGGAACACTGTATTGTTATCACTTTGGAGAGTTTTAACTCTTATACCATACTGTGTAAATAGTCTCATTATATACTTTACATATTCTGTGAAAGCATTGCTTTTATGCCACATAGGTAGTATAGTTACCTATTGTATAGTATCATCTACAATAGTAAAAAGATATTTGTATTTGCTGTAAGCTTGTACTGGGGCAGGTCCCCAAATATTAATATGGAGATGATCTCCATAAGATTGTGCAAGAGGTGTTGTTTGTATTTTTTGTATTTCATTACATTGTATGTTTGCTTTAATACAATCTGTACACTGTGCATTTTTATTGTCTGTTATCCTTTGACTTATAATCTCAGAATACTCTTGTATGAGTTTGTACAAGTAATCAAAATTAACATGACCTATTTGTCAATGTAAATCAACAATAGTGATTGTATTAATAGATTGTTTATTATGATGAGAAACTATTATATACAAGTTATTTTGTACATGTATTTCACCAATCTTTGTATGAGTAGGAGAATAAATAATACATTCATTGTTTGTTTTTATTAAAACATATCCTACTTTACATAATAGCACTTCACTAATGAGTATGAAGTTCAGATTAGGATGATAGTATACATTTTGTAGTAAAATTGTATTCACCTTAGTATACTCATCAGCTTTGTCTTGTAGTTTTACATTAAATGTTATTACTCCACTTTTACTAAGTGTGAATGACAATTTATTTGTAATTGTAATGTTTATTAGGGTTGAGTTCCAAACGTTTGTAAGACAGAACAAGTATGGAGTAGTATGTACATTTGTACCAGAGTCTAATATATTAATACAATGTATTAGTTTAGTATCATTGTAATGTATTGTATTGATACATATGTTTGGATTGTAATTGAACTCCTTAATGACTTCTTTCATATTGTCAAATGAGTTCATGAAGTTGTCTACTTGCATAACACTATCCTCTTATACTTTGAATACTGAAAATATGTTGGATTCAGTAGATAAAGCAGATTCAGCAGATAGAGCAGATTGAACAAGTAAGCTGTTAGAACTTAATACTGAGGCTTCTGTGATTGCAGACTCTAGTATTAGTGTTTCATTAATGTCTTTAATGAATACTGTTTTGTTATTGTCTCTAATGAATACTACTGTATTAAGTGTAGGTTGAGACAGTATAGTAGTAGTAGTAGAAGCAGTAGCTGTTTGCCTATACTTTTTCTTTCAAGCTTCTGTTGTTTTGCTTGTTAGAGGATTTTAACAGTCTTTTAACATATGCTTGTACTTATTACAGTTGTAGCATTTAACTTTATTATAAGGCTTCATTTTGCCTTTAGCTACACTTTTGCCTTTTGTTTGTAGGCTGTCTTATTCAGTATCTTGTTTCATTTGAGAGTACTGAGAATAATACTCAATATATGTGTTTTGTAATTTGTGTATCAACTTAGCTAGCATTAGAACATCTTTCTGAGCTACTGTAACTATTAGTAGTTGATTATAATAGGTAATCTGCCTGTCTAGCATTGTTACTACCCATCTATACTCACAAGGAGTAGTAAGGTTAATTGCTAAGATATACATATTGTTATTAGGGGCTTTATTATGTGTAAACAACTGTCTGTAGATTTGTTCAATGTTGTCTAACATCTTATCAAACTGTAATACATACTCTTTTACTATAAACAACATAGATATGTCTACAGTATGTGTCATTGTTGTTTGAACATTGTATCATTCAGAAAGCACCTTCATAAGACTTCTAACACTTGTATACATTGTAAAGTTTGTATAAATTGTATCAGTTATTGTTTTCATTATATAATAATACAAAACATTACCTGTGTGTATACTAGTATCATTAGAGGAAGAGGGATTGTACTCTAGATAGTCTAAGAGCATTATAGTAGTGAGTGTACTGTGTATACACAAGTACTATATCTTGTATCCCTTCACACTAGCCAACTTTTCTGTTCCCTTAAAGAACTTTGTAATGTCAGAGTCCTTCATTATAGTATTAACAAAGGTATGTGTTGTAGACAACATTGTAATAGGTTTAGAAGGAGAGGGAGGTCTAGGGCTTGGTGGTCTAGCAGGAGGTAAAGGCATTCTGTAAGAGTAAGTGTATAAGAGTATTTAATAAGTACTAAGACTCATAACCTTTTAACAAGTATAGTAGGAGTGCCCTAAGTACTCTCTCTTATTAAGACATTAAGCAAGTGTTTACCTTATATACTATATAGTAAAGTCTGATAGTCTAAGACATTCCAAGTATAGTAATTCTACATAAGGCAATTAGGGATTTCCTAATTTAGAGCACAATCTAATAAATGTAAAGCTTTAATCTGAAGACATAAATCAGCTATTACTGAATACTTAATGTATATACAAATGTAGACAAACATGGACAGTAATGATTAAAGAAGGATATTATTACAACATTAAATATATATTTTACTAGTATAATTTATTAGTTTCACAGTAAAGTAAAAGGAAATTACTAGAGTACTTAAACAAACTTAATAACAAATGATATGACTGAATAACAAATAATAAAACAAAACAAGCAATTGTATTTATAATTTAAATATGTGTATATATTGTTAGTAACAGTATAAAGGGGACCTGAAGGCTTAGTAAGAGGACCTAGGCTACAACTATTCTACACAACAGAAATACAGAATGTAAGTACTAGAACATAGTCAGAACTTACAGAACAGGCAGAGAGAGAGAGTGAGACAAGAGTAGAGTATATAGAGTGAGTCTAAGAGTATAGGACTATCTAGAGTAGACAAGATTAAGACTACAGGACTAGTCTAATCTTGTACACCTATATATACTAAACTATACAAGAGTACTTAGAGAGTATAAGCTACTAAGAATAATAAGCTACAAAGAATGAAAGAAAGGAAGGTCAAAGATAAAGGTACAAAGAATGAAGGGATGGATAAAGGGTAAGAGACTATAGAATGAACAAAGAATAAAGGAGTAGTTAAAGGAATAGAATAATAAAGTAAGGAAGAGTAGTAGTAAGAGTTAGTATATATATAGTCTATAGACAGAAAGTCCTGAGTTCTAGTACAGAAGGGTGTAGAACTCTCAGAACTGAAAGTACAAGAGTAGAGAACTGTAACATTACTCTCTCTCTAAAACCAATTGTCCTAATTAGTAAACATTAGGTTT